>NW_022987890.1:92500-210000 GCF_902827165.1 Trematomus bernacchii | reverse complement strand
GTAATGACCTGTATGTGACGTCCCACAGTTTAAAACAAATCCAGTTCACTCCTAACCTTCACTAGCCTCCAGAGGTGGAGACATGATTGACTTTTCCTACATGTTCATACGAGTGCTTAACACAACATAATAAAGAATGTCATGATCACTTCATCGAGTGAAATCAAAATGTCCCTCTGCACAGAGCTCACATAAGATCTGCTGCAGGGGAGTCGTGTTTTCACGTGGGAGCACTGAAATGTGAGCTCTGCCTGAAAAACCGCTGCTTCCCTCTCTAATGATTTGTTCTGTTTCTGGCCCGAGAAGAAACTAAACGCCAGCAGAGAGGCAAGATGAACCCGAACAAATCAGACTGAGAGAGGCTAACGAAGCTCAATGAGTGTAACCCAGGAGCGCAGAGGAAACTCTAACCTGCCAATTAATTAGCAGGCGGTGAGGCAGAGCTCTTAGAAAGACACGGAGGGACACTGATGGGTTGGAGATGTCCTGAACACATCTTAAGGCAGGGGTTCCCAAACGTTTCAGCCCGCGACCCCCAAAATAACAGTGCCAGAGACCCCTAGTGAATTCATTTATAACCCAGCGCAACCCCTTCGTCACACGTTGCCACTTGTTTGTACCATTTTCAGGCGATTTGTAATCTGTTCTAGAAAAACGATGTGTTTTTTTAGGATTTCAAGAAGCATATAGAACAAACAGAACATGTATCCATGCTGAAAGTAGATTTAGATGTTAGATAGAGATTATTATGTAATATATGCATCCGATGAAGCATTGCATGAAGTCTGTTGATGATCAGAGGCTGTTGTTGGGGCTGCATACACGTTTTTTTATTTTTGTTTTGTAGGCAGACCATGCAGGCCTCAGAGAGTTAAACTTGTTTTGTTTTGAAAATCCACAGCAGAGGTTTGTGTCGTACGACATGCGGTGTATTTAAAATGTTTGCATAATCTCTCAGTAGCCAACGATCTGTGAGTCTGTTGGCTCGGACATAAACTCCGTAATAAATGTAGTCTACATTTCATAAGAGGTGTAAAACCTGAGAGCATTTTAAATCGCATTTGAACTAAATGCTTATATAATCTGTAGTTGTATTGTTGATTTATTGTGTGAACGAGGCGATGTAGAGAAGGTTAAGCTGTCATTATTAGGCTGTTATAAACTGTTGGAGTGGTGAGCAGGCCTATTGTTTTTGGATATCTGTGGAGTCAGGTGGTCCGTGAGTGTTTCTTTATTGGGTAAGTGGTCCATGGTATGAAAAGGTTTGAGAAATACTGCGCCAGTGGATTGTCAATGGGGGGAGCCTCGCTGCGGGGAAATTATACAGATGGCCCTGAAAAATGTCTATGCACACGTTATTATTAATAATAATTAACCCCCACTTTGGGAACCCCTGGGTGAAGGGATGATTTCAGCAACGGCTTGAATTCATCTGTTCCCATGTTTTGTCCACCTGAGCCTGCACACTTTATGTGAGCATTTTGCTGCACATTAAAGGGGACCTATCATGCAAAATGCACTGTTGTACGTCTTTTCTACATGAATATGTGTCCCCGGTGTTCCAGGGAACTTACCAAGTGTCAGAAAACACAACCCTCTCTATTTTCCTCCATACCCAAATCTCTAAAAACGGGGGCTGCAACGGATCTGATAAAAACTGATCCAGATTTGAACATTTCTCTGACGTCAGGACGGTGGAGCTGACCTATCAGGGGAATGAGAGGTTGCCGTGGCATGGTAACAGCATGGTAACAGCATGGTAACACGACGCTCGTAACTCGGCCCCCTCCTTTGCAGGGGGGCGTGGTCAGCTGCAGCGCATGCAAAGACAGGGTGGAGGAGAGCAAAAT
The DNA here is from genome assembly GCF_902827165.1 of Trematomus bernacchii. Classification (NCBI taxonomy): domain Eukaryota; kingdom Metazoa; phylum Chordata; class Actinopteri; order Perciformes; family Nototheniidae; genus Trematomus; species Trematomus bernacchii. The sequence goes on along the minus strand of NW_022987890.1, from coordinate 208,150 downwards.
AGAGCGAAATGAGGCATGGCTAAAATGCATGATCTGTTTGGTATTTTGAAAAAGAAAACGTATAAATATACCTTATATAGGTATGGCCCTACAATATATTATTCAAATATAGCATGATAGGTCCACTTTAAAGTAAAAAGTAGTGTTGAAATAGCAGATTTATTTTGAAGGCAAACTACTTCTGACTCCCATATTGACAAATAATACACAAACCCTCCACTGTGTAACACCTCTAGTCATGAGAGTAGAGCGATACATCTTCTCATAATAAAGGGTAACTTCAATTTCACGTGTTTCTTAGCTAAACTTTCATTCCTATCAAAGGTTTGTACAGCTTTTTAGTGGGAAATTAAAGCACTTTAGGCACCTTAAAAGAAATCAAGCCAAACAATTAACTAAATACCCATTGAATCACCTGTTCTGATACAATTGATATATTTATTTTTACCAAATATACTGAGCGTTTTTGGAAGAAACATTGCTTTTGGGAGGATTTGAGTTCTATCTATCTTATATTTCGGTTGTTTCTAAAAAATAAGCACTGGACAGCTGTCTCATTTAAGTAGAAAATCCAACTTGACAGCATCAGTCAACAGATTTGAAAAAGGACTATGCAGAATTGAAGTGCTGGTTGTCCAGTGTGTTTGAAGACTCACCCCGTTGGAGCTGTTGAGGAGCTGGTTGAAGGTGTTGTGGACGGCCTGGTAACTCTCCAGCTCCGTCTGACACAGTGAGACGAGGTAATCCTTCACCTGCTCATAGATCCTGCCGTCTAACACCTGCACACAAATATCCCCCCTATAAGTTTCCGGAGAACACGTTTGATCTTCCACCAGCAGCCACACATCCAACCACTCAGAGTGACGGTCAGCCTCACCTTGATGCAGTCCATGAGGTCTGTGTTGTAGTAGCGCTGCTGGTGAGCGTTAGCGGCTGCTAGCATGAGAATGTAGTCGTTACGGGCGTGTGTTGCTTTGGAGTTGCACTCGCTTCTCTTGGCTTTCAGCTGGGAAATGAAAGTGTATAACTGATGAGATGCAACACCAACATGTAACAAAATGTGGGGCAGTTGAGAAATATCAAAATCTCATACCTTGACGGTTGCTCTCTGAAGACTTGATCTGGACTGGAAGAGACTTAGCCTGGACCTGAGAAGAAGTATTTCAACAGTATTTCAATATTTCTTACAGTTGTAGTTTTGAATATACACAGCACAGAGGACCAGGAGGCTAGCTGCTAGCCTACGGCTTAACACACCTATGTTTTGTTGGAAAAGACAGCTTTCTTATATGTCTAATAAAGCTGGTTTCAAGAAATCTGCCTTCCTCTGCTATATTTCCCACAGAGAACAATGATCACTAAGCGGCAACCACTAATTCTGAAACAATTTTCAGCACAAATGCATGTGAATAAGCAAGACTTTAAACAAGGAGAGACTTTATTTCATGGAGCAATGCATTCTTGTATTCAAAATAACTGCAATCTATAGTCCAACAGAAACTGAACCAATATTGTAAAGTACGCTTTTGAAAACTTTTGACAACTCAACATTTGACTATTTGTCAAAGAGTGAGTGAGTGAGTGAGTGAGTGAGTGAGTGAGTGAGTGAGTGAGTGTGTGTGTGTGTGTGTCCATCCATCACTTAGTTAGAATAAGCAAGCCATGCGACCAGAATAAGGACGGTTGAAGGGGAGCAATCTGATTACTGCTGAATGTATTCAGAGTATACAGTCACCAGGTTACTTGAGTGCATTTAGAAGTATTCTCCGATGACCTGCATAACCTAGTTGTACTGTTTTTCTAAATGTTAACACATTGATTGAACAGAAAGCAACTACACATTGCAACAGACACGTAGGAAGGGAAGATTGTGCAATGATTTAGCAAAAGAAAAAAATGTTGAAGAACCACAGACAGTAAATGATCCAACTTCACTTCTCTGCACCTCAATGACCTGAAGTCCCTCTGCAGACACTATGAAGAATGTGTGTGTTTACACACGAGGCCTGAAGTAGTATTTGTAGTATTAGAATGAGTGCCAACCCAGCTGCTAAGACTTTTCCGGCAGCAGAGCTTCACCTTCGCTCTATAATAAACTCTCCTGATGGGCAGAGAAATGTCTGCAATGTGGAGAAGCAAAGAGCCAGCTGGTAATGTGTGCCAGGACTAAACGTGGAGAAGAGACACCTGAATATCAGACGCCTGTAAGCTGGAAACTAATGGGTACTACCATCATTGATTAGTTTGATAAGTCGTTTGTTTTTCACCTCAAAAACATCTTTGGCTTATTGTTACTTCACTTGGATGTTATCAAACAAAATCAAGCAATCTGATTGGTTCTTAGCCGTGATATAATGAGCGTATATCACGGGTAGAATTGTAGTTACTTTTCACACGTCAGTATCCCTCCGCGTCTGAGAAACACCACGCCCCTTAGCTGTGATATAATGACCATATCACGGGCTGTCGTGAGCTATTGCTTAAATATACCATTGGGCATGATTGGTGACATCACAGATATAATTAAAATGAGGGACCAATATGCAACTTACACAAGTGTCACGTGACATAGATTCAGGATTTTGCAATGAGGAAAAAGTAGTGTATGTGATTCTAAAAAGGTTTAATCGAAAGCAGGGTTTTTTCTGAATGACTCAAACTTGTCTGGAGTTTTTCTTTATGAATTTGGTTAGAAAAAAGACATGAAGTGGTCAAAAGATTCTTAAAGAATGTCCATCAAAAGACCTAAAAGCCTTCAATGCTATATTGCAATTGCTTTTGTTGAATAAAAAAACAAAGAATCCTCACACAGGGAAAGTTACAAACATCGAATCCTTGGTATTTTGTCTCGAACATCGACTGAAATGATAATTTAATCATCAAATGAATTGCTTTGTAACTTGACGAATCGTTTCAGCTCTAGTTGTTTGTATAACTTGTTTGCTCTTACAAACAATTGTCAATTGATTGGTACTATTTATTTTATAAAGTTGATTACAAAAAAAACTCTTAATTGAAATGTGTTTCACGTGCAGCAGCGACCATTTCCACTTTGAAAATTGCTTATTCAATTTGGGATAACATCAGTCAATTGTTATAAAGATAGTAGAGTATTTTGGTTCGTACTTGGCGTCCAGCTCGGCCTTCTCTCGGACGGCCTGAGCCATGGTCTCGGCCTCCTGGTATTTCTTCCGGCTCTTCGTCAGCTCCTTCACGGACTCCTGCAGCTCCGCTTGAACCACCGTCAGCTGATCAATACACTGAGGATGGAGACATTTAAGTTTTACATTTATGGAAATAATAATTATTCCTGCAATGCATCACCTGAAAAGTATGCAAAATCCCTGTGTGGTGAGTAATGTCAGGATGGTGTGTGGGATACAGCAGCTACACATGGGGGGCTGTGAACAAGAGCAGCTCTGTAGGCTGCAGGAGAGAGAAGGAGGGTTAAGGCATCAGGAAATAGACTCCAGACGTACAGCGATCCACTTCAGTGTGGGATTGATAATGGGCTGCTAACGGTCATCAAAGGGACAGTTTGGATCTCTTGAAGCAGGATTTTTAAGGTAACCATTAGAGATGTCCCGATCCGATCACGTGATCGGGGATCGGAGCCGATCACGTGATTTTCAAAAGATCGGAATCGGGAGAAAAAAATCGGGGATCGGGATTTTTTTTTTTTTTTTTATAAAATATTTTTATTATTTTATTTAATGTTACAAAACAAAAATGACCATGTTCACGTCTTAAAGTCGTCCTGAGGCCTTAGTTTTGGTTTAAAATTACACAACATCATGTATGTGTTGCTTCTTTTGGGCTTGTTTTCATAGACCTGGTTGCTTATTTCTCTCAAATCTGGCAACAGAGTGGGCGCAGTGTCTAATAGTAGCAGTAAGCTAACGAGAGGCTACGTTCAGCTGGTGCCTCGGGAGTCGGGACAGAGAAAATGTCAGGAGTTTGGAAGTATTATAAAATTGAAAGCGAAGGCAGTGTAACAGCCAGATGCAATGTTTGCAAGGCGGAGGTTCCGCGTGGTGGAAAGAACAGAGCTACGTTCAACACGACCAATCTAATACAAACACCAACAACAACACGAGGAGTACACAGCGGCCACTCAGGTAACGGCACTGAAACAACCGACACTTTCAGAGACTTTTAAAAGGAAAGAGAAACTGCCCCAGAACAGTGAAAAGGCCAAAAGAATAACAGCCAAGATAGCTGAATTCATCGCGTTGGATGACCAGCCGTTATCTGTTACCTTTTTTTTCTCTCAATGCATTGCACAAAGATCGGATCGGGAAAAATCGGTATCGGCAGATTGTCAAAATCAAATGATCGGGATCGGATCGGGAGCAAAAAAAGGTGATCGGGACATCCCTGGGAACCATCATACAGTAGATGGGAGATAGCATGCCCTAAATTTGGAGGAACATGAGCAGCAGCAACATATTTAAAAGGTTTAAATGTAAGCTTGATTAAAATGATTTCCACCACTTTGCCTTGCAATCAATAATCTTTATCGGTGCTCCCTTTAAAGCCACCGGACTCCTTTACCACCTCAAAGTATTATCCCTCTGCCAACCAGTCAAGTTGCAGTTTTTTTATCAATATCTGCCCAAATGTCCTCACTTAAAGACACGTGTGTAACATTTTCATATTGACAAATTCCTTCTTGAATTATAGCCATAAACAGATCCTGTGAGATTACAGCACCTTGACCTTTGACCACCATATTCTTATCTGTTTATCCTTGAGTTCAAGTGGAGATTTAAAGAAATTCATTTAAAGTATTTAAGATCTATATCTTATTCTTAGAGATATTCCAACTGATCGATGCAGAGAACCCGTTGTTCTGCAAGTGGATTTAAAGAGAGCATAATATACAGCTTCAGTTCTTTGTGGAAAGGGCTTTCTGACAGCAAGGTAAAGTGGGGTTAAGCCCCATTCCCCCGCGGGCAGGGGAAGAAACACATCACTGCAAGAAACAGCGTCTGAGGGCTTCTTAATATTTAAACACCTATGAATGTGTCATACCCAACTAACGGGAAGAAACTCAGCTACCTGATGATACGAACCATTTTTGCCGAAACAAAACACAAGTCTCACAAGAAGCGTCTAAATGAGCCCTGAGCGAAAATATGCTATCGCACTTAGCAGAGAACTCACAGCTTAAATACCCGTATTACTTATCGTATCTGCAAAGACAAGATATCGATTAGCAAGCGGAGATTCCACAGATTCCAGAAATATTAGTAGCTTCACGGAGGAAGCTTCTTACCTTAGCTGTTGTTCTGATCAAAATGTGTGTTCAATGGCATCAAAACGATAAACACGCTGCTGAAGGTTAATCCAACGTGTCTGTGTCACTTTGAAATGATTCCAGATAATCCATCTTCATATTTACTAGTTTGAGGTTTCAGTTTGCAGTTTTCAGAGCATCACATTGCTTTCGACTGCGTGCGCATAGCTCTCACTTGTCAATGGTAACGTGTGTGTGTATGTGGAACCTCCCCTTCGATTCTATTGGCTCTAACGGTTAAATAGAGGTGTCAATCATCAAAATCGACCAATGGGTTCCAGAGAAACGGCAAATTCACCAAAATGTGTTTTGTTTTGTTGCTAAATCTCTCTAAAAAGGTCAAATGTCACTTGTGTTGCATCAATCTCGATACAGGGAACTAATTATCTGTTATAGTTTGGATTCCTAAAGCTTTGAGTCTACTATCCCATCATTCAAGGGTGGTTTCCACTATAAGTAATGTTTTTCTTTGGACGGACACTATCAATTCAATTGTTCAATCTGAATTTACTTTACAATAAAACAATTCTATATTGATTCTGACTTTTCTACATCCAACTCACAGGTGTATCATTGCTTAGAGATTTTTTTTTATTAATTTACCCCTTTTAGAAGTGAAGATATAGTCAATTGTTCTGGGAATGTCATTTTCGAGCCTGAGACCTGAAAAACAGGCTCCGGGCTTAACAGGTTAAAGGGGACCTATCATGCAAAATGCACTTTTTTATGTCTTTTATACATAAACATGTGTCCCCGGTGTGACGGGGAACTCACGCAGCGTCAGAAAATAAAACCCTCTCTCTTTTCCTCCGTACCCAAGCTTTAAAGCTTTATACCCCAAATCAGCACTTTTGAAACAGGAAGTGAAATAGAGGGGTATGAGGCATGGATAGAATGGGTGATCAGTTTGGTATTTTGAGCAAAACACTTCATAGACATGTTTTTTATATATCTGAGACCTATGCTATTGCCTAAAAATAGCATGTTAGGTGACCTTTAACTGATACTGATTTCTTTATGTGGTTCACATTAATACATTTATTTGCTTGTTGTTGGTACTCCTGTCAGTTTCATCCGAATCTACTGTTGGTAAAACGCATAATAAATCCCTCATAAATCACCCTTCAAAAGATCCCAGCAATCTCTTTAATGATAAGCGCTGCTAATGTGACGTCTGGACGCATATATTGCGCAGTTTATCAGTTGTTCACTGGTAGTTTACAGACACATTGTTCTGATCAGAGGACAAAGAGCATGTTTTGATCAGATCTGTTTACCTTCCTCAGCTGCTGCTCCTTCTGAAGTCGGACCGTCTTTGCAGGATCTGCCACCTGGACTTTGTAGTTATCACAGGCGCTGATTCTGGACTGGGTGACCTGGACCGTGCCCTCCAAATAGGCCCGCCATACACAATACATGTTCCTAGAACCAAACATATACAAAATGACCCACGTACATAATGAATCATCTAATCTGTTACCAGCAGCCAATCGGTTATACTATCAGTAAGAAGTGCTGCAATTGTTTTCATCCCTAAGAACTGTGGAAGAAAATGGTGATGTAAATGAATTTCTGCCACAGTATCGTCACCTTTAATTAGACAGACATGCCATGTGTCAAGATATATACAAATGTAAAAGACCAAACGCCTGATCAACCTCACAAACAGACAGTGGAGAAAGTGTTTACCTCTGATCCGTTTGTTCCTCTGTCAGACTCTCCGGCCATTCCTTCTTTAGATACTGATTCGCCAACTTCTGGAGTGCCTGGTAGAGAAGAACACATAAAAACAGAGGACGACCATTAACCTTTGACACCGACACACATCTCCTGCGTCTCATCTTCACACGGGTCATGTTAAGAGGACCTCTGACCTCGTCTCGTAAACCACCAGGACACCAGACATGCAGACAGAAGGTCTCGCCTCCAAAACATAAGAATTCAGTCAAATGACCTTTTCTAAGATGCATTTTCAGGGTATATGCAGGAATCCTGAAGTCAGATGTAAGACCTTTTTTAAGACCCTTTCCATACATTTTAAGACCTCATGGCCACTTGGAGTTTTAACCGGTTACCTTGGCGACACACTTTACCTCACATTGACTATATACAGTATTGATTGTCCTTCCTCCTTATCTTCCAACCATTTGGACGCAGACTTGCATTTCCCCATAACGATGTTTTTTAACAACCGGCGTAAACGGACCTTCGCGCGCTATCAAGCAGTGAGCGTGCGATGTCCTGTTCAGATGACGTCAAATCCAACGGGATGCCATAAATAAACTACACAGAATCACACTACACACCTACGCAATGATTACATTCAGGCAGACTGTAGAATACAACCTCTTTGGACAATTTATATACTTATTGAAAACTAGCTACAACATGTGATACCTTGGAAAATGCCCTTTAATAATTTTTAATAGCCTTCATTTTCGCTAAATTGATTTATCAACTTTTAATACTTTTTAAGACCCCGCGGACACCCTGATTTAACTAATTTAAAACCAACGATTTTTTCAAAGAAGGCCCACTTTCAGATTTCAATGTGATTCAGCCTTGCATGGAATCGTTCACCTGTAAACCAGAGTTTAGAGGTAGGCCTCACTTTCTGGTTTTTATGCTGACGTAGGCTACATCTTTAGAAGAAAAATGTAATTTATGCAGACCACATTCCCCCCAGAGATATATTAAGTTCCTCCACCTCAGCCAACAGTGAGGTTAACCTTTGAAGAACTGAAATAGCGGGTAGGAGTCAAGAAGAAAAAAAAGTAAGGAGGATATGTCTGGTGTTTCTGAGTGAATGTTAGGTATGTCAGAGATATGTAGCTCGAATAAGCTAAAGGATGGAGAGCGTGAATATTTTTAAGCATCGTTCAGATGATTATATTCTCCTAAATAAGTATGCTGCTAGCTTGACCGACTCATTAACCCTTGTGTTGTGTTCGAAAGCTGTTACCTTTCATAGTGTTCGCGGGTACATTTTGACCCATGATTTATTTCAGTCCAAAACACACAAAAAAAGACTATCATCCAATATTGTTTTAACAACATCATAACTAACTTATAATGCATTCATAACCGTACAATCCTAATTTAATGTTATGGCCCAAAACACATTACACCACATATTGCACACGTGCATGTGTGTGTTCAGGTTCAAGTGTTAGTGTCAGATTCTTTGAGAAAGGCAGAGTTCCCGTGGGGGGAGGGGGGCAGAGGGAGGGGAGACCAGGTGCATGTTGCGAACAATTATTGTTACAGTAGATGAAGGGGGTGGGGGAGGGGTGTCTAAAGTCAAAGATGAATCTTGATTGGGCCAAATTTGACCTCGAGTCACCCACAACAATTCTGCTGGGTCTCCCCCATAGACTGGTCTCCCCAGACCCCAACACCAAATTATACATTTATTTGTTAGAGACCTTCAGACTTGGCTAAAATGGTCAAAATCAGTTTTGTAGTGTTTATATATCTGTTGTGGAGGATATCATGAAGCCTTGTTCCCATACAAAAAACTAGAGCGTAGTTATTATATCATTTTAACTTGAAACGGGTCACGGGAGACCCGAACACAACATAAGGGTTAAAGCTACCGCTAATTAGCTTAATTTGTAATGATCTTGGTTTGTAAGCCACATTCAAAATAAGTTGAATCGTAGAATCCGTCACCATAATTATTTGATTTAAACCACATTGAAGAAAACAATGAACCTATAAACTTAAAAAGGGACGGTAAGAGACAAAGTGGGAATCTAAAAGACATTCATTCAGCTGTTGTGTTGCATTGTGGGAGTTGTAGGACGAGGTTTAGGTTTAGGTCTGTTAAAAATGGCTTCTGGGGCACTGTAGGAGCTGCACTTGGACGTACTTTGAGACTTAACAGGAATCCAGTAAAACATTTTGAGGTTCTGGATTTTTCATCTGTCGGGCGGTTTTTGAGAAGTTGCATTTTATGAAGTAATTTCTTAGATCCAGTGTTAAGGGGCTTCATTATTACAAAGGACTAAAAGTACTGCTTAGATTCTGATTGCTAGTTCCTCACTCGACTGAGAAGAACGCTGAAGTAGCCCTTTAAAGAAGACCTACAGTAGCCATGAATAAACTGTCATTCAAATTCGAGCCAGTCTGTTCATTCTTGTTGTTAAAATATGTCTCTTGAAATGTCTCCACCTTTACAAGTGAACTATCAATTCAATCTACTTCCCCTAAAAACTTGAGGTACTGGAATAATGTGGAAATACGATTGCAGGTAAACAGGTTTTACAATAAATAAGTTACTGCAGAGTATGTGAACTCATTCAATGGTTCCTGTATTAATCAGTTTATTGCATGTGAACAGAGTCAGTGTATAAATGTACCTCTTTTAGGATATACACAATCATTCCGGCTGCGTCAATTAGTATTCAATTGTTTAATTTGATACTATTACAATCTCAAAATTATCTGTGATATAATAATAATAATAATAATAATAATAATAATAATAATACATTTTATTTTTAGGCGCCTTTCATGACACCCAAGGACACCATACAATTTGTTAAAAAATAAATAAATAAAACGCTAATAGGCAACAAAACATGATAAAAACACAAACAGGAAATCATGGAGGAGACAGTCAAGTGGACACAAATGAAACATATAATAGGGAGCACTACAGTGAGTAGGCAGATTTGAACAGGTGGGTTTTTAATTGGGATTTGAATATGACCCTTTTATTATCTGCGAATGTCCATACGTATACATATTTTGATATATTTGTAATGTTTTAGCTGATTTGCATTTGTTATTGTCAGTAATGAATCACTAGTTAATTATTTTAAAGACTTAAACTTGCTTTTTGGGTCAAACTGATTGCAGATCAGGGGGTTTAGCGTCAGGACAAAATTAAGTGTCCATGGGGCAAAACGATATATATTATTAGTGATATAAGATACAAGCCGTCATTCCACTTCATGTTAAATAGAGACAACACTTTTTAAACTGTTTCTAATGCGTGCTTTTGCTCTTTTAAGTGATTTGCTCATCAAGGAAATCAGCCCATCTATCCTTCCTCTGTCCGCTCTGAAAAGACGGTCATGCGGACCCGAGGTCGTTGGCGTCGGTGCCAAAAGCTCCAAAAGGCGCTACAAACCCATCCTTTGTGGGATGAGATAGAGACTAGCGGACACGCCTGAATAGTGTGATTGGCAGAACAGGAGGCAGAGGAAGAGCGGCACAGAGGAGGACTTTTTATCACAACTGTGTGGTTTGAATAGCAATCGGCTAATGGCTAAAGCAGCTTGCAGGTGGAAGAGATGCAGAAAAAGGCGGGTAAAGATTTGAAAATAAATAAATAAATGAAAAGTGGAGGGTGTTACTGAAGGGGACGGAGAGCGCCAGAGACACTCTGACCCAGTTTGAGTCAACAATTGGCAGCGGGTATCTAATTGATCACATAAGGAACAGACAGAACAGAGAACACCTTTCAAACAATGAAGACATTTTCCTCATTAAACGAAGTAATCATTATTTTACAGTTTTGCAAACCAACCAATTGATCGTCTTGTCTATTAGATACACTTCGAGACAGGATCAAATCCATAAATAAATACAAATAAAAAGGACACATTCAAGAAGCTTCGATCAACATTTTTTTTTCCAATTTATTAATAATTTAAATATCTGATGTTTATTTACTGTTCATCAATAATCAGCACTGAGTTCAAATCCAATTTCAGATAATGAATTGTTATAATTATCCATAAATGTGTCTAATTATTTATTTGCGATTAATAAATACCTTTTTGGTCCATAAAATATATTAAAAAAAAATATATATATATATATAGCTAAAAATGTTTTGCATTTTAGCTAAAACAATTTAACGATTATCAAAAGGTTGCTGGTAAGTACTACTGATCGATATCAGATCTAACTGTTACCATGGTGTAATGAAACTACAGTGAAATGCACTCCAAGTTGTGTAATGACAAAGGAAAGACAGAACTGTGTTGCATTGCTCAGTTCAGACTAAATCTGACTTTCAAAATAATCATACAACTTGTGCATATCCAATAAAGCACACGTGCACAGGGTTACAAAAGATGGCCTGCAGGCTGAGATCGACCCTCCACTGGATACAAACATGACTCACGTTGGCTATTGTGTTTCACATTTTTATTACAATATATAACATGCAAACACATCCCATCATAGTTTAATGAGCTTTTGGGAAATGCATGCCAACACAGCATAGGAATGCAGATGATAACTAAAGTTGTTCTTATGCCAAACACATGCTCACAGTTTTAAATGGACTCAGATATCAGTCCAGGAGGAGGAAGTTTAATAGAAAAAAAAGCGTTTGTTGCTTCTCTGTTTCATTGTTAATAATTACAGATATATTACTGTCCTGGATCGCTGATATATAAACGTAATAAAGCTGTTCAAAGTTCTCTTTAAAGCAGAGGTTGTTGTTTTAATTCCTCTTCTCCCTCCTCGCTCTAGAGAGAGATGTGAATCTTTAATGTAAGGTGACATGATAACACAGGCCCAGCCAAGCAATATAAATAATTTACAAGCAGCTATCAGAGATTTTCAACCGCAGGACAGAGCATGTGCATTGCAAAATACGAAGGTACACTTCATACTAGGGCTGTGCAATTAATCGTATTTTAATCGCAATTACGAAAACAACATAATCGGAAAAAACTATTATTTAGCTTTGCTAGGTTGTGACCGTGCAACATATTTGATCTAATTTATTTTAGTCTAATTTATTTGTATTTATCATATTTATATATGTTTAGTAGCTTGTTGAAGTGCACTCCAAAATATTTGTTGATCTTGTTTATTGGTATTTATTATTTTGATATTATTTATTTAAATGTAAAAATAAATGTATCATTTATTTTATTTATTTTTGTATTGTTTTTTCAGTTGAATTATACGTTCAGGGTAATCAACAGTTAAAAAGATACTGTTCAAATTATTATTTGTATTTGTTTTAAAGTTCAATAAATTGATTTTTTCAAAGTCAATGAATAATCGTATTTAATAATCGTGATATCAATTATTGACCCAAATAATCGTGATTATGATTTTTGCCATAATCGCACAGCCCTACTTCAAACTTTGACTAACCAATCTGTAATCAATCAGAGTGTATGCATTGTGTCAGATCACACTACACGTAACGTTTTTCAATGGCATGTTGCATCTCACAGAACTTGATAACACAAATAATATATAGTTAGAAATGTGGGTTTTTTCACAATTTAAAACACAGAGACACCTACCAATAAACTGGTGCCAAAAATAAGCGACAGTTGAAGAGGCCCCATCATCACTTTTTGTGGTTGTTCCCTTTGCTGTAGTGTGTTTTATAGGTTTGTGTGCATGTAAATGGTCTGCAAAGTCTAAAATCCCAAAGTTCAGGAATAAAGTGACATCACTATGTAACACTCGCGCTTCTATTGGCTAGCGCTCCAACACATTGTACATTTCTAAGCGGTTAATCACAACAGAGCTGACCAGTTAACCAATCAGAGCAGACTCGGCTCTGGTTTCAGACAGAGGGTGAAAAGAGGTGCTGCAGCACAGGCAGTATGAGAACAATAAAGAGCTTTTTGAACATTAAAGCATGGAGACATGTAGAGACACTACATACTGATATACACCTGAACATCAGCAGGAGAGGACTCTTTAAAGGAGAGACACTACATACTGATATACACCTGAACATCAGCAGGAGAGGACTCTTTAAAGTAGAGACACTACATACTGATATACACCTGAACATCAGCAGGAGAGGACTCTTTAAAGTAGAGACACTACATACTGATATACACCTGAACATCAGCAGGAGAGGACTCTTTAAAGTAGAGACACTACATACTGATATACACCTGAACATCAGCAGGAGAGGACTCTTTAAAGTAGAGACACTACATACTGATATACACCTGAACATCAGCAGGAGAGGACTCTTTAAAGTAGAGACACTACATACTGATATACACCTGAACATCAGCAGGAGAGGACTCTTTAAAGTAGAGACACTACATACTGATATAAACCTGAACATCAGCAGGAGAGGACTCTTTAAAGTAGAGACACTACATACTGATATACACCTGAACATCATCAGGAGAGGACTCTTTAAAGTAGAGACACTACATACTGATATACACCTGAACATCAGCAGGAGAGGACTCTTTAAAGTAGAGACACTACATACTGATATACACCTGAACATCAGCAGGAGAGGACTCTTTAAAGTAGAGACACTACATACTGATATACACCTGAACATCAGCAGGAGAGGACTCTTTAAGGTAGAGACACTACATACTGATATACACCTGAACATCAGCAGGAGAGGACTCTTTAAAGTAGAGACACTACATACTGATATACACCTGAACATCAGCAGGAGAGAACTCTTTAAAGTAGAGACACTACATACTGATATACACCTGAACATCAGCAGGAGAGGACTCTTTAAAGTAGAGACACTACATACTGATATACACCTGAACATCAGCAGGAGAGGACTCTTTAAAGTAGAGACACTACACACTGATATACACCTGAACATCAGCAGGAGAGGACTCTTTAAAGTAGAGACACTACATACTGATATACACCTGAACATCAGCAGGAGAGGACTCTTTAAAGTAGAGACACTACATACTGATATACACCTGAACATCAGCAGGAGAGGACTCTTTAAAGTAGAGACACTACATACTGATATACACCTGAACATCAGCAGGAGAGGACTCTTTAAAGTAGAGGACACTACATACTGATATACAACCTGATCATCAGCAGGAGAGGACTCTTTAAAGTAGAGACACTACATACTGATATACACCTGAACATCAGCAGGAGAGGACTCTTTAAAGTAGAGACACTACATACTGATATACACCTGATCATCAGCAGGAGAGGACTCTTTAAAGTAGAGACACTACATACTGATATACACCTGAACATCAGCAGGAGAGGACTCTTTAAAGTAGAGACACTACATACTGATATACACCTGAACATCAGCAGGAGAGGACTCTTTAAAGTAGAGACACTACATACTGATATACACCTGAACATCAGCAGGAGAGGACTCTTTAAAGTAGAGACACTACATACTGATATACACCTGAACATCAGCAGGAGAGGACTCTTTAAAGTAGAGACTCTACATACTGATATACACCTGAACATCAGCAGGAGAGGACTCTTTAAAGTAGAGACACTACATACTGATATACACCTGAACATCAGCAGGAGAGGACTCTTTAAAGTAGAGACGCTACATACTGATATACACCTGAACATCAGCAGGAGAGGACTCTTTAAAGTAGAGACACTACATACTGATATACACCTGAACATCAGCAGGAGAGGACTCTTTAAAGTAGAGACTCTACATACTGATATACACCTGAACATCAGCAGGAGAGGACTCTTTAAAGTAGAGACTCTACATACTGATATACACCTGAACATCAGCAGGAGAGGACTCTTTAAAGTAGAGACACTACATACTGATATACACCTGAACATCAGCAGGAGAGGACTCTTTAAAGTAGAGACACTACATACTGATATACACCTGAACATCAGCAGGAGAGGACTCTTTAAAGTAGAGACTCTAAATACTGATATACGCCTGAACAAATTAAAGACGGGCCTTTCAAAACAAGCGCTCCTTTCTGAGCCACCTTCATGATCCCCTCCCTCAGGAACAGATGCACAAACAGACATGTAAACTGGCTGATTGGATAACTACAGACATAACCCCCCCCCCCCCTCTCTCTTCACAGTGGTGGTGGACATTCCTCACAGTGCTGCAAAACCTCAAACACAGCAAAGAAGGGATTTTTCAAGGGACGTCTGGAGGACACTAAGGGCAAAAGCAACACAGCGAGGAGGAAACGTGCCACTACTGGAAGTCGTTTCTCTCTCTTTCTGTTGTGGTGTTTTCTCTGCGGCTCGTTACCATTCATGAGTTATCGAGCCACAAGACAACAAAGAGCTTTCTCAGGACCACATCCTCGACCTCAAATCCTCTCGTGGTGTCGTTGGAGGACAGTATCGTTAAAGCTGACTGTATTTTTAGCAACACAAATGACAAGGCAGAGTAGAGATGGTGATATGGAGCATCAGTTACAGCGTGAGAAGATGATTTACTCACCTGGGCGTAGTCCCTCTCTACTGCGGACCTCTTTTGGCTAAAAGTCCTAAAAGAGAAGAAGGAGAGTGAATGTTAATGAGCTTGAAATCATAATTATGGATGACTGGATAAGCAATATATCGGGAAAAAAAGTGGTTACAGTACAGTACTATATACAGTTTAGATCAAAACTATGGTTCACGAAGCGCTGTGTAATATGAGGGTGAAGACAGGCATATTGTACAGTAATATTATCCACTTTTTAAAAAGTAATTTATCTGCCAAAGTACAAAGATTAGTGTGGGGGAAACTTCTGAAGCAATTGGAGTCAGGACTCAGAGAGAGACGTGGAGAGCTGGAGCTTTGATGGAGTCAGGACTCAGAGAGAGACGAGGAGAGCTGGAGCTTTGATGGAGTCAGGACTCAGAGAGACACGAGGAGAGCTGGAGCTTTGATGGAGTCAGGACTCAGAGAGAGACACGAGGAGAGCTGGAGCTTTGATGGAGTCAGGACTCAGAGAGAGACGTGGAGAGCTGGAGCTTTGATGGAGTCAGGACTCAGAGAGACACGAGGAGAGCTGGAGCTTTGATGGAGTCAGGACTCAGAGAGACACGAGGAGAGCTGGAGCTTTGATGGAGTCAGGACTCAGAGAGACACGAGGAGAGCTGGAGCTTTGATAGAGTCAGGACTCAGAGAGAGACACGAGGAGAGCTGGAGCTTTGATGGAGTCAGGACTCAGAGAGACACGAGGAGAGCTGGAGCTTTGATGGAGTCAGGACTCAGAGAGACACGAGGAGAGCTGGAGCTTTGATGGAGTCAGGACTCAGAGAGACACGAGGAGAGCTGGAGCTTTGATGGAGTCAGGACTCAGAGAGACACGAGGGGAGCTGGAGCTTTGATAGAGTCAGGACTCAGAGAGAGACACGAGGAGAGCTGGAGCTTTGATGGAGTCAGGACTCAGAGAGACACGAGGAGAGCTGGAGCTTTGATGGAGTCAGGACTCAGAGAGACACGAGGAGAGCTGGAGCTTTGATGGAGTCAGGACTCAGAGAGACACGAGGAGAGCTGGAGCTTTGATGGAGTCAGGACTCAGAGAGAGACACGAGGAGAGCTGGAGCTTTGATGGAGTCAGGACTCAGAGAGACACGAGGAGAGCTGGAGCTTTGATGGAGTCAGGACTCAGAGAGACACGAGGAGAGCTGGAGCTTTGATGGAGTCAGGACTCAGAGAGACACGAGGAGAGCTGGAGCTTTGATGGAGTCAGGACTCAGAGAGACACGATGGAGAGCTGGAGCTTTGATGGCAAACACTGACGGTTTATTTGGAGCTTCAGCCGGAGAATTCACAAGACATATCACGGGTCACAATCTGACCACACGGATGAGATGCCACAATCAATTCTGAAGAGCCCTCCTGTAGCTCCAGGTTTTAACTAGTTCAGAGTGTAATAATCAACATTCTTCATTAGACTAAACAGCTGAGGACACTGAATCACATTTGTTGTCGGTTATGGTTCGGGGTCATCTACACCCCGAGAAAGATGTGTTCCAGGTGTCCCACAACAATAACTATCTCTGACCGAGAGCTGCCCGGTCACAAACTGGTAACATCAACAATATGCTTGGGCAGCCCCTCCTTATGGGAGATAGCGGCTGCTCAAGGCTGGTCAGCTGCGTCAGAGGGCGAAGGAGGACATGCAGGGCAAATGATTCCCCAACAGTTAGGATATAAGGAGCTACTGAGTTTTGATTGATCACAGAGAGAGCTGATATAATGCACATATTGTATTCTCAGGGTAAATTGTCATATTGTATTTTCGTATGTTTAAAAATCTCGTTAACATTTTTTCTTAAACGTTTCAAAATGTATGATAGTTTCTTTAATATCTTTTGAAATAGTTGTATATTTTCTCCTTTTTTAACAACTTATGTCCTCTTACTGAGCTAACCATAAATCTGATTCTGATTAAAAATATGAAAATTGGCTCCACCATACCACGTGCAAATGATCAAATCTGCAGAGAAAATGTGAAGCATGTCTTTTTAATGCCAGCGTTTGACTCTCTCAGGCTTGATTTACAACAACAGGAACAAAGCTAATAATAAACTCAAGTTACATTTAAACAAAAGCCTAAGAAAAGAAGAGAGGGGTCAGAGCCCTGGGAACCAAATGCACTGCAGCAGAATCCTCATTAAGTCATTAAACATGTTGAGACTCGACTGCGACGCTCCACCCGAGCTCTAAACAATCCGGCTCACTTCCGGGGAGCTTCCCTCTCTTCCTTCAGCCTCCCTCTCTTCCTTCAGCTTCCCTCTCTTCCTTCAGCCTTCCTCTGTCCCTTCAGCCTCCCTCTCTTCCTTCAGCCTCCCTCTCTTCCTTCAGCCTCCCTCTCTTCCTTCAGCCTCCCTCTCTTCCTTCAGCCTCCCTCTCTTCCTTCAGCCTCCCTCTCTTCCTTCAGCCTTCCTCTCTCCCTTCAGCCTCCCTCTCTTCCTTCAGCCTCCCTCTCTTCCTTCAGCCTCCCTCTCTTCCTTCAGCCTTCCTCTCTTCCTTCAGCCTCCCTCTCTCCCTTCAGCCTCCCTCTCTTCCTTCAGCCTCCCTCTCTTCCTTCAGCCTCCCTCTCTTCCTTCAGCCTCCCTCTCTTCCACCCCCCACGCGCACTTCCTGTCATTTCCCGAAAACAGAGCCTTTGCTGACGTCCAGATGCAGTTTCCAGTTTGCTGAATCATTTCTCCTCTGAACTCGGGGAGGTGAACCCCTGCGAGTTTCGGTGCCAGAGGTGTTTCCCTTTGTGTCTGTTCAGAATTATGTAACCGTAGTCAGGGTTCATACACTTTTTCACCAATTATTTTCAATGACTTCTCCATGACCTTTACCTAATTTTCCATGACCAAAGAAATTACTCTCTCAGCGGTACCACTGAAAATGGTTTATTTGAACATGGAACAGGAAAATAAAGTCTGCATATGAAACATGTTGTGCCTATCTAAAACAAATCCAGGCTTTCTAGCTTCTACACGCAAAGCAACTAAAATCTCTCACCAGCAAAACACCTCATCAGTTAAATGCCATTTTACGTTTCATTACGATACGATACAGTATTTATTATCATTATAGTATTACTATTTTGGCGATTAGCTAAAATATAAATTATATTTGATGCAACTTTAGTTACATTTCCATGACTTTTCCAAAACTTTGGGAAAAATATTATTTTCCATAACTTTTCCAGGGCCTGGAATTTGCATTTTGAATTTCCATGACTTTTCCAGGTTTTTAATGACCGTAAGAACCCTGCATAGTACATCTACTCCTAAGGGTTTACTGTTGCTGTCTTAGTGGGTCATTATGTAATTTATTTTGAGTATCTATTTTAATTAGTATTATTATTGTTTTGTCATCTTTTTGTTTGTTTTTTTAACAGCACCTGTATTTGCACTATTTTCTCCTGTTACTTTGTTAATAAAGTGTTCTCAGTACATTTACTCAAGTACTACAGTACAGTAAATACTTAAGTAGAGTACTAGTATCTCAGAATTGTACTTAAATACATTTAAGTACAATTCTGAGATACTAGTACTCTACTTAAGTATTTCAATTATGTTTTGCTACTTCGTACTTGTACTCCACTACAATTCAGAGGTTAATAGTGTACTTTTACTCCACTACATTTATTTAATAATGTACTTTAATAACAGAGAAGAAACGCGTCGACTCAAGTGGTTTCAACAACAACAAAATCAGAAAGACAAAACAACCAAAGTGCTTTTAATCTGAATCAAATCTGAACTTTTATTTGGCCTGTTCTTCCCACAGTGTGAACCAAACTTGATATTTACTTGAATTTAAGAGTTGCCTATAATATATTATTCTGAAATGGACCAATCTAGTACTTTTACTTTTGGTACTTTAAGTATATTCTGATGCTAACACTTTTGTACTTTTACTCAAGTAACATTTTGAATACAGGGCTTTTACTTGTAACAGAGTATTCCTCCACTCCATGCACTTCTCCTCAAGTACAAGATCTGAGTACTTTTCACCTCTGTATGTGACCGAGCCTCCCACAGCGAAAGACTCGGAGCAGTGGGAACATCTGGCAGCTCTCACTGACCTTAACTTCCAGCTGTTTGGAGCTTCAGAGCTCTGCCACCAGCCACAGACAGGAAGTGGGGAGCCAGTAGGCCGTCAAGTCAACCCAACACTAAGGCTGCAAAACACAACCTTTGGCTTCTCCACCTTTAAAATGCCTACGCATCTCAGCAAAGTGCTAAAGCTGTCTGTGTATCTCTAAGAACGGTGTTTACTCTGCCTAATCCAGCACTCTTAAAGACTCTCACAATTTAATCTACGGATTTAAGATGCTGGTTTTCAACAGATCATGTCAAAACAATCCTCAAACAATCACAGGATGAGAGTAATTATTTACTTGTTCTGATATAAATCTCAACTAAGAGCTTGCAAAGAATATAATATACAATACAATTGGTGTAATTGTTGAATATTTACTTTCAATTATTTGCCCTAGACTTCTGCTTTCAGACGTAGTTATTTAGGAAGATATTACCAGAACTGATCATAATCCAATGCAGGGCCAACAATGTAATATAATACATTATTTAATATATATTATATATTTACATATGTATATTTTATATATAATTTAAATTACAACCGGCCCTTTGAGTGCAACCATAATGCTGATGTGGCCCGGGATGAAATTGAGTTTGACACCCCTGGTCTACGTCTTTCAATTAGACGTATGGATAAACCAATCTAACCCTTTCATTAAATGACATAGGATGTTTCACCGTAAAGGCGGAAACAAGCAGATTGGCATTACTATATTCGATAAACACATTAAAATAATCCCAATTGCAGATTTTCGGAGTATCAGTGAGAGGTCACGGTCACATTTTCCCAAAATACACATTTTCTTCCAATACTGAAGCAGATTTCCGATCTGAACTTTTACGCAAATATAGTTTCGGTCTACATTCACGCATGTGTGTCTGTGCACTAACAAAGAGTCCTAAAGAGTGCTGCATTATGTAGACCCTCCAGAAAAACGCGATTATGCGATCGCATAATTTACCGCATAATCAGCAAAATAGTGCATATTTCTTAAAAGGTCGCATAATCCCCACATTTTTCCACACAAAATTGAGGAAAAAAAAAGTTAACGTGAAGTAGTGATGTCATCAGCTCGCGCAGGTAAACAACACCGTAGAGTGAATGTGTGGAACTCACACGAGAGAGAAAAGCAACAAGATCAGCGCCATATAGATTATTATATACTATTATACTATTATTATTATATACTATTATAATTATACTATTATACGGCTCTGACCAAGATGAACAAATCGAATCCATCCCATTTGCCTACGAACATTTCTGCTAAAGACCGGGCAAAGCAGTACGCAGATGTCTTGCACGAAAGTGGGGGGAAACTATTCTGCACCCCGTGCAACTGTGTGTTGGAACATACAAGATTGAAGCTGGTCAGATAACGAACGGGTAAATGAAAACAGAATGAGGCGGAGGTGTGTGTGTGTGTGTGTGTGTGTGTGTGTGTGTGTGTGTGTGTGTGTGTGTGTGTGTGTGTGTGTGTGTGTGTGTATCATAGGAACTCTTTAAAAGGGCTTCCTTTCATTCAGTAGTAGCCTAGTAACAGGGTGTGGGAGAAGAATCACCTTTTTTCCGCCTCCCGCATATTTCGCAACTTTTCGCATATTTCCGCATATTTCGCAACTTCTCCGCATAAAAACCCTGCATGTTTAATCGCATAATCAAGGATTTTAGCCCGCGTTTTTCTGGAGGGTCTAATTATGGGTTGTTTGAGCAAGTTTCTTCAAGTTTGTTTTCCAGCTAATTCCCATCTTTCCTTTGCTAGAGTTCAACTTTGGTGAACTTTCAGGCAAATATGGCCTCTGCAAGCGATGGCAACTAACCTGCATGTGTGACCACTATCACAGGCTCCTAAACAGTGTGGCACTGAGTTGTTTAAGCCATGGTGTTTGTCTTCTAGTTCAAGGCAGCTCTAAGGTTTAAAGTAAGTTCACTTTAAGCTAAAGGTATTTCTAATGGCTAATTTGATGCATTTGCAGCTTCATTTTCTAGCAATGAAAACGTATTAGTGGCAATAATTCGGATCCTTGCCACGATTGGAAATAAAAGTTACAATCGGTTGAAAGAATGTCTCGTGCAGCTCCGATCATTTAGGTTCTGCTCTAACAAAAAATGGTGGCACTGACGTGTCATGTATCAGTTGAACAAGAAGACCGGCTTAAATGATTGGGACTAAGGGTGTAATGGTTCTGAAACGGAGATGAAACTTGGACATGAGAGCATGAACCGCTTCATGCTAATTTCTTTACGAGGCAGGGCTCTCAGTACAGCTGCTAATAAAACTGAGATTGCAGTTCCTAATTCAGGCGAAGCTGAATTATAAAACCTCCGTGTTATATAGCATTATGCTATTTGATTACATAAAAGCCAAACTACACAAACAAATCTACTGGGAAAGGTATCTGCTTCCAAAAAACATCTGTATATGTGTAGAAACGGCCTCATATTCAGGGTGGCCTTATAAATCATACGGATATTAAAAACAAAAAGGTATAAATGTGGTATTAAACGGTCGACTGCTCACCTCAGGTCTTCCAGGAGGTCACACTCTGTCTGGTGTTTGATTTGTAATCTGCTCATCTGCTCTGCATGAGTGTGTTTCAGCTCCTGGGTGACCCGGACCTGCAGGGGAACACAGACAAAGTATTTATTTAAAGTTATCTGGACTGGTTTCTTCAGCTCGTACAGAAAGACAAAGATATTTCTCCGTGTTGTGTTTGACTATTGATTCCCAGATGTTTACCAACACCTTAAGAGGCGAGTGTTGAATCAGCTGTTCTAGCAAAAGGTGTTAATGAAAATGAGCCGCTCTAATTATCAGGCAGACACTCCGGACAGGTGAGAGTTGGTCTCACTGGGTTTCTAATTGGCTGTTAGATTAATTAGGAACGTACTGTGACCAGAGGCCTGTACTACGAAGCTGGTTCAACCTAACCTGGATATGTTTGGGTTAGCCGGTTGGCCCAATCCAAAACATACGCGCTCTGGCTAAGCTGTACTACGACGCTGGTTATCAAGTGGATCGCTCAAGCCAGCCGTGTCCTATCTAGTTAGGTGCACGTTCACATGAAAGGGGTGGTATTTGGAGCATTCGACCAATCTCAAACACGGACAAGCGTACTGACAGCGCAGCGTCATACTTCCTGAATGAAAAGTGAACTTTAATATTAGTCAAATATGAAGAAGTTAAACTTTAAACATCCATGACTTAAACACTTTATCCAGGATCAAAGCCACATAGCTGCACCTGCAAGGTGAATACAGCTGGTAAAAGAAAAAGTGTTTGAATGCGTACATTAACAGGTTTATGATATCACTGCCCCGTCTAAGACACGATCTGACTTTAATTACATTTGACTCCAGTGTTTCGTCAACTTAATGTGTTGCTTAAAATAATACTTCTGCATACAGTATGTGACACTGTGAGTGTTGCACGGCCAGATACGGCTCAGCTGACTCAGATAAGGAAATATATGATACATTATGATGTGATATGATATGAATGATAATGGGACACATCGACGTCTGCACTCACAGTGCTGTACTTAATGTTACTCTGATCCGGTTACTTATGTCGTGGCAGATATTTAAGTAAGCTTTCTTAACGCTAATGTTATAATAGTCAGATTGCTCTGAAGATGGGAGGGGATATTCTATTCATTTTCACGTTCACACAGTCAGTTGATTTTTGCCGGCCGTCTTTCCTGCAACGGCAGTTTTTCTGTATTTCCTCTATCCTGTAATATGACTTGATCGCTTTAAACTCCGCACACTGAGCTCTGATTGTCAGCAGGCGGTGCTTTCACTGAGTTGATCTCTTAGCCTGCCACCTAACCTGCTCCGGAGCAGGTTAGCCGCTCAGCATAAGTTACCATGGAGATCTAGCCCGCTAAAAAGAGAACCAGCGTCGTAGGACCGGAAAGCCCGAGTTTTCCCTGAAGTCAGCTAAGAGAACATCCGGCTTCGTAGTACAGGCCTCTGGTCTCATTAGTCATAACTGGGAGTGTTGTTAACTTACTTATTTATTTTCATTATGAGCCAGATTTATGTTCAATAATTGCAACTAAAATACGAGTTTTCAACAAAAACACACAATATAAGGTTTGTCTTCACCACATAAGATAGTGAACTTTAAAAGGTAGTACTGCTCAATTAGTAAACATTTGATTGCAATCATGATTTTGTCTTTCCACAATGAAATGATCATGATCACATGCGATATAAAAGGAAAAAATAAATGCTCTGCTCACAGAAAAAGCAAATTATTATAGCCTCTTAATTTTGATCTAAAAGTGCATTGAATTTGAAAAATGTAGGCTTTAAATATAGGTTGAATACATAATGCAATGTCAATTTTTTCTTATGTTCTGCATCCTTCATTAACAGGATTGTATCACAACATGGAAGAGAAAGCAGTGATTTGTTTATTTAAATGTGAAAGAGTTGTGCACGTAGCTAAAACCAACGAAAAATGTAGATGAATAATCACAATCTCAATATGGATCAAAATAATCATGATTATCATTTTACTCATAATCGTGCAGCTCTACTTAAAGGTCCCATATGACGCTCCTTTCTAAGACTATTATCTATTAGAACGAGTTAAAACCACTCTTTATTTCTCTCATTCGGCCTGTCTGAATATAACCGTCTGAGTTATAGCGCGTTTCAACGTAATTGCAAAGCCATGCAACAGCTTGGGTTCCTTATTACTTCCTGTCAGCAGTTTTCATTCACATACCATGCAACTGGGACACAGCTCTCAATTAGTCAGTGGAAATTAAATTAATTGTCAACTATTGTGCCAACTAATGAAGCGGGAGGATTTGTGCCGTTTTGAGATGGATATTTTTAGGTTTTAAACAAAACGGGCAATTTAAAATGTCCCTTTCGGCATAATTTCCCACAGCAAACAACCAAAGGGAGTCTTTGGATATAATTTATAATATATAATGAAATCAATGATAGTTGCAATGATAGTTATCAGATTGTGTTTCTTCTAAACACAAAATGTAACAGCTTAATGACATTGGGATGATTTCAATATCTTCACGTTTGCAGTTCAAAAGCTATTTCAGTATGTTCCTCTTCAATATTTCATTTCTGTGGCTTTATAGTCAGTTTTAACACAGCTACACTTCCTCTTAATTATGAATCTAGGTAGTGAAAGTAAAGATCTGGCTTTAAGATTGGCCATGAGGTGAATGGGAATGTGCAGTGACCTTTTTTCGGTTCCTTATTTCAATTATGAGAAAGTAAAGTTAAATAAATGCCAAGTGGATGTTATCAGCTATCCTCATCTGTCAATTTGTCAGCGAAGTCAGACCGCTTTTAACTATATGATATTCTCAAGAAAACTATACATTTCATAAAATAAATTACTCCATAAATCATTGAGGGCTATCATAATATCCAAATAAGAAGACATTCAGATCCATAAAGTCAGTCTGCATATAATTTACATGAAACCATAGTTGCATATATTTGTTCCAGCTAACAGCAGTACTGGGGTATAACGGGTGAATGTTCTGTGCTGCTGAGCCATGTTATTGAAATATGATCCCAAAGGGGAAAAAATTCTCACAGAAACCAAACTTTTTTTTTGCTGGGATTTCTACGTTTATTTCCTAAATAAAGACACTACTTCACTCGCTGTTCTAAGATGGAATAATAATATGTGAAAGCAGTGATTGTCCTGCAAAACTTCCCTTGTACGAGGATTAAAGTACATTCAAAGACAGAGCAGAAACGAGTCTACTCAAGTTGTTTTAACTCCGAAATCTGCGATAGATGGATAGAGAGATAGATAGATAGATAGATGGATGGAGAGATAGATAGATAGATAAAAGTAACATGTAATATGTGAGGTAATGAAAGTAGGTTGCAGTGTGTACAGTATGTGCAAATTGTTCATGATTATAGAAAGAACCTAAACAAACAAATACACACAACTCCAACTACTTTTGATAACATCTTAACTTGTATTTTGCATGCTTTTGCCATAATCTTGCTCCACAGTGTGAAACAAACTTGATATGTACTTGAACTTAAGAGATACCTGCTGTATCTTTGGTAACACGACTCCTGGGTCACGTTATTTCACAAGATATCTGAGCTTGTTTACTAAGTGGATATTGATAAACTGTTTACATATTCACATTATTAATGTACTTTAGAAGGACCGTTCATCTCCATTCGAGAGGGAACCTTCACCAGCTTTGGTACCACTTGAATGCATCAATAATTACAATCAAAACATATAATAAATATTATTCAGAAATGTGCAGAATGAGTACTTTTGGTACTTGAAGTATATTTTGATGCTAACTTTTGTATTTATACTTGAGTAACTATTTGAATGCAGGACTTTTACTTGTAACAGAGTATTCATACACTCTTTTAGTTCTACTTTTACTTAAGTACAAGATCTGAGTACTTCTTCCACCTCTGGTACTTAGTTACTTTACAGCACTGCATATATTTCTACTTGAATAAAGGAGAAAAAAATTGTGGCACATGGGACTTTTTTTTTTTCTTCCACCGTTGCTATTTAAAGTAACAGCAGAAATCAAACTTTCCACACTACAACAAACTAGTGAACCTTTTTTCGAATAGAACAAAAGTGAATGTGTAGTTTGAAGCAGCAGAACAACAACAACAACAACAACAACAACGCCTGTATTTTTTTTTCCAATCATTAAAAATGAACCACTATTTCTCCTCCGTCGTTTCCAGACGTTAGCTTCCAACGGCTACAACGGCAAAACTCACCTTTCTCGGTGGGGGTTGCATCCTTCTTCTTTCTGGACATAAAAACTACACAAAAGACGAAAGTTTGTCCGGGAAAAGTTTCTGTAAATGTTTGTTGAAGAAATTATAACGGGACCTAGGGTATTTCTGCCTGGGTCAAGCGGCCATGGCGATTCCAGTAAGTAGTTATTTGAGTCCCGTTGAAAACACTGTGTGGCCCCAGGGAACAGAAAACACAACGGTTAAGCTAGACAAAATATAGCGACGCACTTCCTGTCAGGTTTTCAAAATAAAACAACCAAACCACTCTCGTGTACATAATTTTCAAAATAAAAGCAGACCATCGACACATTAACTTAGTGAATTTCTTTTTTTTTAATTAGTTATTTAAAAATATTTCACTGTATGGTGGGATGAGGTTGGACATGGGGGATTACTTTATAGGTTTGATAAGTGTTGTTTGTCTAGTAGCGACGCGTGCATGGCCGTGGGAAGTAGGGGTGCTGAGGGTGCTGCAGCACCACCTGATGGAGGACAGGGAATCTGCACGTCCACAAGATTAAATGGAAATATAATAGAAATATAATACAAAAAAAACTCATTTTCGGCCTTGATGTTCACATTCATAATTAAGTAAAGATAACACCCTTTTCACCCCGGTTACATTTTCCATTTGCCCCGAGAGACTCAGTGAGGTAAAGGACGCTGAGTGTTTAGATAGTTCACTTTAGTCTAAATTATCTCAGTGTGTCTCAAACGGTTTGGTCACAACAAATATTTCCAAGGCACACCTTTATAATTATTAGGATAAATAAAAACAGGTTTGAAATCATTCCAATGTATACTATAGGACAGTAAACCAAAAATATCCTTTAAAACTGGAGAGATTAAAAAATATGGATAAATAAATAAATGTTATGGTAAAATAAGATATAAATGAACAAAAATAAAGTACCTTACATTTATTTGTTATTGGCTATGGTAGGTTATTGGTTATGTTCACATATACTGATTTGATTATTAAAATGTAAACCGATCTTTTTCATATGGGTGTTTTAGAGTTGTACCCCCTAGATCAGGTCTCTAGTAATTCTGCTCAAAGTGCACCAGATTGAAGCATTTTACTTTAAAATGTTAAAAATAAATGTTGTTGACACAATACTAAATACATTTGAAGCCTTTGTATATAAGCTGTCACCAAGTCAATACGTTTCGATCTTTATCTTTTCTACTGTACGTTTCTCAGGCTGCGCCAGCAAAAGTCTTGCCTAGTGCAACAAATTGGTCAGAACCGGCCCTGGTGTCATCCCCCAGCACCCCCCATTTGAAACATGTTCCCACGGCTATGGTAGCGTGGCGTGGGAAAATTAGGGGAAGCCAGGGGTCGGGGCGGGGGTAGGGTGTGGTTAATGTAATAACGTAACCAGATGAGTGATTACAGCGCCCGGTATCATTTTACACACATTTGTATCATACAGATGCAGGCAGTGGCGGTTCTAGAGTATTTTACATGGGGTGGCAAAGAGGGGGCAAGAGGTCATTCCAGTGTGGCATGGGAGGGCGGACAGTACGTGGTATTTTATACTCAGGGTTGGGTTGAAACGGAATACATGTAACGGCGTAATCAGAATGCAAAAATCAAGTAACTGTATTCAGCTCGCGTTACATTTGAAAAAAAAGAGTAATCTGATTAGTTACTTTCGTAAACCTGAAGCGAATACATTTGATTACTTATTGGAATTATTGGTGGAAAGGTTTCCTCACAACATTTAATATTCATTACTAAAAAGGTACAGCCGAATCATCACAGCGCACAAAACCTATGCCGCCGCAGATGGACCAAAAAAGGGAGCGTTTGAAAAAATGTCGCGGGTCCGCTCAGTGAAACAATAACAACGAAATGGAGGAACAAAAGTCTGCGTTTAAATCGTGTGTGTGTGTGCGTGTGTGTAGAGGATCAAAGACACATCAGCCTGCGGTCGCTCTTTAGCCTTTCTAATGATTCTGAAGGTAAGCACAGTGAAGGCGGTGTGTTAGGGTTGGGCAAAGGTAGGACCCAAATGCAGACTTCAAAAAGGAAAAAGGTCTATAAACAAAAGGCGAGCTTTATTCCAAAGCCGATGAGCACAAAAACAAGGCATGACAAAACATAGATAGCACAAGGTAGCGAATACAAACAAAACTGACCGTGACTAACATGGAGGGAGACAGGAAAAACAATGAACCGACAAGGCACACAGGGGAAGACAAGACTAAATACAGAGAGGGGTAATCACAAGACAAGACACAGCTGGGGTAAGGGAGGCAGAAACACAAGGGCAACAGGTGAACACAATCAGACACACCAGGGAAACTAACGACAGGAAGGCAAACACAGGAAGAAGGATCAGACACAAGGAGGCAGGACCCCCGGCAGAAGAGTAGTCGGCGGGACCTCCAACGGCACAGGACATAGGGTTGGCAGGACCCCCGGCAGAACAGTAGTCGGCGGGACCTCCAACGGCACAGGAAAAAGGGTTGGCAGGACCCCCGGCAGAAGAGTAGTCGGCGGGACCTCCAACGGCACAGGACATAGGGTTGGCAGGACCCCCGGCAGAACAGTAGTCGGCGGGACCTCCAACGGCACAGGACATAGGGTTGGCAGGACCCCCGGCAGAAGAGTAGTTGGCGGGACCCCGCAGTGCTGGGGCCAGAACTGGGGCTGAAACCATGGCTGCTGGGGCACGGGCTGGAATCCTGGCCCTGCGTCTCTTATGGCGCGTTTCCACTACAGCGCGGAGCACGGTTTAAGAGAGCTGTGACGTCAGCGGCCCGTCTTTGGTTGCGTTTCCACTTGGCCTAGTACCGGCCAGCGGGTCCTAATTCCCCTTATAACACGTGTTATCACTCATATCATGTAAAATATCTGTAAATGTGCATAATTATTTACTAATGCCAACAATTTCCCAATTTGGGATCAATAAAGTACGATCTATCTAATGCCAAATAAAATGTGACAAAGACAACTATATTACTCATGAAATATTTATTAACGAAATATTTCAGAAATTAATTTGAAACTTTATCAAATTAGGCTTCATCAAAGCAGCAACACACTCATTTAAACCAGACAGGTCACAAAATAAAAAATTGTGGAGGATCAGGCTTTGGTGGTCGGCTCCCATCTCGGCGCACAGCTGGGAGAAGAGGCGAGATTTCAGGGGCCTTGATTTGATGTAATTCACCATCTGCACAGCCTGATTCAGCACCTCAGTCAACTCCGGGGGCATGGTTTTGGCAACTAATGCCTCTCTATGCAAAATGCAGTGGTTTGTCACGATATGTGGGTTTTGTGCTCTCACCTTAGCAATAAATCCTTTCACTCTCCCCGTCATGCTTGCCGACTGACGCACATATTCCAGGTCAGACTGTTCTCTTTTAAATAGTTATTAGTTACCCTGAATATTTCTTCTCCCGTAGTATGGCTTTCCATTTCTTTGCAAAAGAAAAACGTCTCTTTGATAGAGTCAGCATCAACATATCTGACGTTTGCCAGAAGTTGGGCAGCCCCACTTATGTCAGTAGATTCGTCTATTTGTAGGGAAAACCTGCCGCTCGCCTGCAGTTTCTCTGTCAAATGTTGCTCAATGTCTTCTGACATGTCGTCGATTCTTCTTTTGATGGTATTATCAGACGACGGCACTTTGGATAGCTCATTTGCGGCATCTGGACCCAGCATGACACCTACAATTTTTTTGCAAGCGGGGAAGATGAGTGTCTCCGCTATTGTGTGAAGTTTCTTCTGCTTTGCAATGAGCTCCGCTAGCATGTAACTAGCCTCCATTGCCTTTTCAGACACTTTCATACAATCCAACAAACGGTCTTACTGCCTCTGGTTCAGATCCCGCGCTCTTTTGAAGTAGGCCAAGTTTCTCTGAACATGGAAGGGATGTTTGGTTTCCAAGTGCCTCTTCAGCTTGCTTGGAACCATGTTCGCATTGGCTAACTTCTCCCGACAGACGACGCACTCGGGCTGAGGATTGTTGCCATCCCCGGTCCAACTGAAGCCATAAGACAGGTAACTTGATGATACTGTCTGCTGACAGTTTTTTTCCTCTTTTCTTTCGGTGGTGGGTTGTCGGCAGTCTGCACTGGTGGTTGGTGGTTTGCTCCGCACAAGAAAGCGCTCCATTTTCCCTCTTGCGTGTTTCTCTGTTTTAATGTTGTCCTTCAGCCTTCGATGTGTCACGGTCTTATAATTCCCACCTGCAACTGCGTTAACAGCGAAATATGGGGTTCTGTGAGGATTTTATTTTAAAGAATTGTTTTTAGGTATAGAGTTTGGCTCTGTATTATGAAATGAGTGCATACAAAGTACTGATATAGTAAATTAAAAAATAATTATTTTTGTGTAGTTGTATATTGCAATAATAACGTATGGTTGTCACAAAATCCCACGGCACACCCGGACTTGCCTCACGGCACACCGTTTGGGAACCACTACTCTAGAGAGTACCCAAGACGTTCCGCCTGTAGAATAAAAAAAATCTGAATCTGCTGAGTCCAAAGCTGGTCGGTTCATTCTGTTAGGGTTGGGCAAAGGTAGGACCCAAATGCAGACTTCAAAAAGGAAAAAGGTCTATAAACAAAAGGCGAGCTTTATTCCAAAGCCGATGAGCACAAAAACAAGGCATGACAAAACATAGATAGCACAAGGTAGCAAAACTGACCGTGACTGACATGGAGGGAGACAGGAAAAACAATGAACCGACCAGGCACACAGGGGAAGACAAGACTAAATACAGAGAGGGGTAATCACAAGACAAGACACAGCTGGGGTAAGGGAGGCAGAAACACAAGGGCAACAGGTGAACACAATCAGACAATCAGACACACCAGGGAAACTAACGACAGGAAGGCAAACACAGGAAGAAGGATCAGACAAGACGCAAGGAGGAAAACATTTCAAAATAAAAGGTGAAAAATGAAAACAATCCAAAACCGTGACACGGTGCGTGAAAGGCACTGCACGCTCCTCTTCTCAGAGGCTGAGTTAACCCTCCCGCTGCCTCCTGGTGCTACAGAGATTTCATGAAGTGAAGGAGGTTTTCCTTCTATAAAACAGCTGTGGGCAGCAGATACTGTGAGTGTCACGGACATGAATTCCTAGATCAAGGCAGACTGGTGCACACACTCTCCTGTTTTGCCAATCCGGTGCTTAAACAAATATAGCTCTACACCCCTGGCCGAAATGTCCTTAAAATGAAGTCCGAGTTCGACATTTTAATTCATGTCCTGCCAACACTGGCACTGTGCTTTTCACTTCGAAAGTCATCACATAACGGCATTGTAATACACAGTACGGCTGCATTAAATATTACATATCTGCCGTAGTTCACTATTTATAGAGCCCTGCTGAGAAGACTTCTAGAGAAACAGGAAGAACTTCCGCCGAAACTGAATATGTGACGTGGATCTTAAATATATAAGCAATTAAACAACATCTTACATTTCTTTTCACACAATACGTCTCCTTGCAGTATCAACACTAATTCGGCTGACTTTTATATTTGATCCAATTGGTAGATAGGCTGTATTTACGCCATAACGAATTTAAGGCAAGAAATCAGGTAGCGGCAGGGTTTGAATCATTTCTATTTTGGTGGGCTACAATTAACAAGAATGTTGACTGGATAAATTATCTGTTCTACAATCAGATGAGGTTCATAAATTACACACGAGATGCAATTGAGGGACTTCACGGACAACTGGATAAGACAAGTTTGATGGCTTGGCAGAATAGAATGGCACTTGACATGTTGCTGGCGGAGAAGGGAGGGGTGTGTAAAATGTTTGGGTCTTCATGTTGCACTTTTATCCCGAATAACACTGCCCCAGACGGAACTGTGACCAGAGCTTTAACCTGTTAAGCCCCAAAGCCCCCGTCGGCTAATTAATTTTTTAATTTTTTATAAATTTTTTTAATTTAAATTTTTTTCTTTGGATGGAATGAATACCTATGGTGATAATTCAATGTAATACATTATTTTTATAGTCTGGTACTTTAAAAAGGTAAAATGGCACTGATGGAACCAGATGTACCCAAATGTGCCGAAAGCTTATTCCGCCTGGAACCTTTTTTTCTAAATCTCTCTAAAAAGGTCAAATTTAACTTGTTTTGCCTCAATCTTGATACAGGGTACTTATTATATGTTATAGTTTGGATTCCTAAAGCTTTTAGTCTACCATCTGAAGTAAAAAGATATGATTCTACACTGTATTGAAGTAAACATGTATTATTTTGAATTGTATTTTAGTGAACATGTATTGTTTGAACTGTTTTAAGTAATCACAACGGTTTTGGGTAATCACATATATAGAAATGATATTCTCACTTTCAACTCACTGACCCAGAGATCCTGTTTCACACACACACCGCTCCTTTTCACCCCCACACACAGATGTTCTTTTGAAGGTCGTTATGGACATCACCAATATGTGCACAAAGGTTTAAATGTCTGAGAAGGAATAGTTTATGTGAAAAACTCCTATGGGATAGTAATGGAGTGAAGATCGGGGCAGAGATAAGGATTGACTTTTGACCTTGTGAAACTTTGGAATCTCACGTTCTGGTCAGAACTATTGAACCCGACCAGAAGTGAATCCAGCCAGTAAGGACACCTGGGGGATGTGAGCAGCTCACACAGCTCCTCCTCACGGACTCTCTAATTCGCTTTGGAGTAAAAGGGGGAGGGAAAAGTCAACACATCTCCGCCCCAAAATATGATTATGAATACTGTTGTTTTTGTATGTAAAATGCTTTTTGGTTTGGTGAGTTGGCAGGTCCCGATATCTGTGTCCGCATCGCATCACAAACCTGAAGTCAATTTATTTTTGTTTGATGAGTTGGCGGGTCCCGACACCTTTATCCGCATCGCATCACAAACCTGAAGTCCGGAGTACTCTGTATAACTTGTATACGTGTTCTATTTCCTACCAGTAAACTCAGATAATTGTTATAACTTTTGATTCCGGTGTTTTCAATTCCTTTCTTATTTAATAGAGACCAGCCTCATTCAACAAACGGCGCGGAGAGGGGGCTATCAGCCACCAGATAGGTGTTCTGCTCCAACACATCCCATCATTCAAGGGTGGTTTTCACTATAAGTAATGTTTTTTCTTTAGGCGGAGGTAAGAATTTACCTTTTTTTACTATGTTCCATCTGAATTTACTCTGACTGAGAAACATCTATATTGATTCTGACACTTCTACATCCATCTCACAGATGTAACCTTGCTTTGATAAAAGAAATTATTCATATAACCCTTTTAGAAGTGAAGTTGTAGTCATTTGTTTTGGGCATGTCATTTTCGAGCCTGAAACCTGAAAAACAGGCTCGGGGCTTAACAGGTTAAAGAGTTTAACTTCCCTTTCAGTAGAGTTGGCCGAGAATTCAGGATTTGAGGATCCTTTCAGCAAAATATTGGGATCTTGGTTTGGGAAGTGGAAGAATTTAGCTTTGTCTTTGTTCACCTCGTTGATGATTGCTGTGGCAATACTCACAGTATGTGGATGCTGCTCCATACCCTGTCTGAGAGGGCTAATGATGAGACTGATCCAAACTTCCCTGACCAAACAGAACCTAATGCTTATGAATCACCAGAGCTCAGCTCGCGAGTATTACCAGGAGATAGGGCCGGATGGCAATTTCCATGACGATTACTTATTCCTCACCTCCTTGTTTGATCAGGAAGTTCCTGGTTCAGACGGAAAGGAAGACACTGGGCTGTAATAACACAATGACTCACATGTAGAAAATCGAGAGAAGATACATAGTGATGATGATGGAGGCCATTCCTAGTTAAAGGGGACCTATCATGCAAAATGCACTTTTGTACGTCTTTTATACATGAATATGTGTCCCCGGTGTTCCAGGGAACTCACCAAATGTCAGAAAACACAACCCTCTCTATTTTCCTCCATACCCAAATCTCTAAAAAAGGGGCTGCAACGGATCTGATAAAAACTGATCCAGATTTGAACACTGTCCTGACGTCAGGACGGTGGCGCTACGGCTATTGGGCCAACTCCACCAATCAGGAGGAGACAACCACGGCCATTGCCGTTCGAAAGCGCTGGAGACGCTGTAGTATATATGCCAGGCCTGTAGGTGGTGCTGTTCTCACTGAATCTGCCCAGAGCTAGAAATTGTCAAATTGAGCAAAATGAGGCATGGCTAAAATGCATGATCTGTTTGGTATTTTGAAAAAAAAAAAGTATAAATATGCCTTATATAGGTATGGTCCTACACTATATTATTCAAATATAGCATGATAGGTCCACTTTAAATAAAGACAGTGTTTTGTGTGAGTGATTTTATATCCTTTTATGCTTATACATTTAATCATGGTGTGCAAATTATACCTTATACATTTAATCATGGTGTGAGAAATGTTTAGAATAAATCCATTTCTATTCAATTATAAATGTGAAGTATGAACTACTGGCGTGATTTGCCTCAATGTTTTGATTATTATTCAAACATGTGCCTATACAATCTACCTACCTCAGCCGTTTGGGTACTTTTGTTTATGAGTTTTTAAGCTTTATAATCATTTGTATTTTCCAAGTTCTATGTTATTCCGAAGTATAAACAGGAGGGATATGTTGGAGAAATACTGTTGTCTCCACTTTTAGGGTTTGTTTTAATGCACTGATATCATGTGTGTGACTCTGAACTGTGTACGACATTGCAGCTGCCTCTTTATGATAGGAGGATGCAGGGCATTTCAGGTTGTTGATCTTTATCAGGAGACAGGCACATACTTGTTGTCTCCTACAGGTTGTAGATCTTTATCAGGAGACAGGCACATACTTGTTGTCTCCTACACTCTCTCTTGTCCTTTCTCTTTTGAGCGCCGCTCTTGTGCTTTGGTTTGCTGTACATTATAAATGCATTTGAATTGGGAGGTGGACATCACCTCCTCTAGGGGGGTCCGGGGGTATGCCCCCCCGGGAAGAAATGTTTGAACATTTTAAAGTAAAATGCTTCAATCTGGTGCACTTTGAGCACACAATTACTAGAGACTAGATCTAGGGGGTACAACTCTAAAACACTCATATGAAAAAGATCGGTTTGCATTTTAATAATCAAATAAGTATGTGAACATTTCCAATAACCTACCATTGCCAATAACAAATACATGTAACTTATTTTATTTTTGTTGTTAATTCATATCTTATTTAACATTTATTTAGTAATGCACATTTTTATTTCTCCAGTTTTAAACAATATTTTTGGTTACTTTCCTATAGTGTACATTGAAATGATTTCAAACCTGTTTATCCCAATAATTATAAAAGAGTGCCTTGGAAATATGTGTTTACATAAATTGTGATCAAAACGTTTGAGACCCACTGAGATAACTCACTACACACAACACAGAACCAACTTTTGTGTTATGATGTTAGCATAAGCACACATATTGTATAAATAAGCATGTAAACACCGTGGACCTAACATCCTCTAGGCCGGGTCCAGGGGCATGTTCCCCCGGGAAGATTTTTAGACTAGACTAGAACCTGATTATTGATTCTCAACCTGGTGTCGAGTGATATTTTCCTAACAACAGTCATTTGTGGTTTGGAAAATGGAGCAGTATATTCTTTACAATGGTTTGACATTATTTTTAAATGTTTCCAAGTGAAGCGTTGAAGTGTTACTGTGCAGGCACCTCCAAGACGTGTCCAGGCCCTGTTGAGACTTGCTACGGTTTGAATCAAGTCTGTGGCAGCATCACTCTTAACCCTGGAGCCCGTAAGTAAAGGCTTCATTGACGCTGGATTGATTCATTTGCTCAACAAGTCCTAAACTTGCAGCCTGGCAGCACAGATCAGAAGAATCAACAACGCAGTGGGACAATACAAGGTTAGATATCTTTGAGTTCTCTTTTCAAATGTGCATTTATTGAAATGCTTCAACTTAAAAGTAGCTTTTAATTTGTCACACTTTTCACCTTCTCTTTTTTCCATATACAGATTTGTGTACAGACTGGTGAAAACATGAACACTGTGATTCTCGCTCTCCTGGTGTTGGTGTTGGTGGTGGGCAGCCAGGGTGAGTTCAGTGTTCAGGAAACACAAAAAACCTTCAGTATATTCAATTCAAAATGCTTTGTTGACATTACATTACATTACATTACATTACATTACATTACATTACATTTAGCTGACGCTTTTATCCAAAGTGACTTACAATAAGTGCATTCGCCCAAAAAGAAACAAACTTGAAGAAAACAGAATCATATAAGTACATTAGGTTTCATAGAGCCAAAACATTTTAAGTGCTACTCAACTGGCTTTAGATAAGCCATTCCTTAGTTAGTATATAAGTGCTTTGTTAGTATATAAGTGCTTTTTAAAATTGTTTTATTGAAGTGGAGTCGAAAGATAAAAGCGTCTAACAAGTAACATGTAATGTAATGTAATGTGTTTCAGTATGAATTGACGCTGTTTGGCATCACAACGCTGTTATTAAAGTTTCTCTGGTATAAAATGGGTGATGTTAGCATAGCAACCGAAGCTAAACTGAATATCTTGACTACTTGTTGTTGCTATCCTATTGTGGCATAAGCCGTATTCTACAGGCACATTTTACCGGCGTATTCTACTTGTGATAGTCGGACATGACAACCTGTGCAGCCCATGTATTGATTCCATCCGATAGCTGCTATAATAACAAACAAAACGTCTGCCTGCTCTCCACAATGATCAATAACAGCGAACGGATGGTCAAAGTAAGGTACAAATAAACAGAATCACACGAAGCCTGGTTAGTGTTGCCTGACTTTATAAAGCGTGTTTTTTTTTTACAAGTGTGTGGTTGCGTTCTAGTCACTTTGCTCAGCGCTTCTGCTTGTTACAACTTTTATTTGCCGTACTCGCCTTTAACTGTTAGCTCAGGTTAATCTCACCCCCCTCCGACGTAAGCGTGACGTATGCGGTTCTTGCTTCCAGACCGACAATTTTTTGGTGCTTGAAGCGAACCGGATTCCGGAGCTTAGAGGCGGCTCCGCTGCGGTGTGAACAGGAAAAAACTGTGCTTTTCAAGCTCCAGCTCCGAACCGGCCCTGGAACCGCGTTGGTGTGAAAGCCCCATATGAAACGTCAAGCTACCCCACAGCACCCCCAAAAGAAAATCTCTGGCGCCGCCACTGATACCGGTTAATAAAAACCATGAATTAATGCTTTGACAAGTGTGCAGACAAGACGGCAGGTGAAAAACCTTTTAAAGGGCCCATGTCATGGCCATTTCCACTGATCATAATTACATTGTTGAGGTATACTAAAATAGATTTATACTGTGCAATTTTCCAAACTCACATTGGTTTCGCATACAGCATCTCTGTCAAGCATGTGTATTCAGCAGTATTCACTTTCTCCACTAAACGACTCGTTGGAGCTCGTGCCCCCCCCCTCCCTGTGAGCCTAGTGTGCTCCGATTGGTCAGCTCGGCCACTCGTTCTGATTAGTCAACCACCAGAGAGGCTGCGCCCATGTCAGTGCTTTTCCCGGCTGCTCTCAGCGTAACATCAGTCTTATCATGGCGTCGGTACAGCGGTATATTTTATATACATATATATTTTTAACTGTTGTTATAGAAGAGTGTGACGGCCTCAGGGCCTTTGTCTTACGGTGGGGTGGAGCTGAAGAGGGTAATCAGCGCGATCACGGACACCTCCGTAGCCGGTGCTATTAATCCCAGCGGCCCGGAGTCTCTCTCCAAAGCGGCTGCAGAAGGACGAACTGAGCGACCCTCTCCCCTCGACCACCTGTCTCTGCATTTACTACAATAAATGTGCCGTGGTTTTGTAAACTCGTGTATGTCTCCTTGTCTTTCCGTTGTGGCCTACGAGCGACTCTCATAACAAAGAGTAAGTTATTTTTACCCGTTATAAACTACTACTGTTTGATGAGAAATCAAATCATGGTTTGCTATATATGAATTCAGGGAAGAAAGGATAGGCCTACTAAGTATTTCCATTAAACTTTATTTTTAGAAATGTACAAAATGAACATAAATATACATATATACACGGTATATCATCCATTCCTCCTCCTCGCATCTTGCCTGCGCACAGTCGGTGCGGTGCCTTTTAGCACCCTCAGTAGTAGTAGAATCCCTTCCCCGTCATGGATTGTCCGCCAGGATCTGGCTGGACGAAATCAAATGCAAATCACAAAATATTAGAGAAACTTAGTTGTTTTAGATTCGTTAGTAGTAGTTGTGTAATGAACAGCTTGCCTGCTAATATGCTAACCTAGCTTTGTTTACCTTGGTAGCTAACACGATATGAACGTTAGCTTGGAGGAAAGGCAACTATAATGCAGTGTAATAAAACTACTATGAACAAAAGCTAGTGGTTCATATTAGGCTAGCAATAACGTGTTTATAATTGCAATCGTATACGGGTATTCTGCTACGTTCGGTCATACAATGTAACTTGCATGAATACATTGTTTTGCGCTAGCATACAGCTAGCCTCGTTAGCTACATGCAGTATATGTACGGTCACAATGTACGGTAAATCACAGTACAGTATACTGTATGAGTATTCCGTGTGTGTGACTGCAGACATTCTCCTGCCATGACAAACATGTAAGGCCATCTGCTGACATTGTAGTTGATATATTTAAACGCTAGCAACGTAGCATCACAAAAATGTTTTTCTGACCGAAACTAGCTCTAGCTCCGTGTGTTAGATCGCTACGCCAGCTATAATGTAATTACGTTTCGCGACTGACCGGCAAATCACCCGGAGTATACTGTCAATAGGTATTTTGTGTGTGAATGCAGACATTCTCCTGCTATGAGATACATGTATGCAAGGCCATCTGCTGATATTAGAGTTGATATATGGAAACTCTAGCAACTTAGTTAGCACTGTGTCAATGGCTTAGCAGTCCAACACAGTTTACACATTTAAACAGTCTTGTTTGATAAATACACAAATAACAATGCAAACTTACAGGTTGTATACCCAGATCTTCCCCTGCTCCAAACGGTCCAAACAAGCTGTGCATATCCGGCCTCAAACTGGGCAATGTTTTGGAAGCTTTCGTCTGTGAAATGCCGGTTCTTCGAACCTCTGGAGGAGGAACACGACGCTGCTGGTGTGGCCATAGCTCTTCGGGATTGGTCCATTTCGTTCCGGGTACCGCATGACATCAGGCGGTACCCGGAACTAAATGGAAAACTCAAATGGGCAGTGACGTATCTCCAACGAGGCGTTTTGGGGAGGTATTTTCTGTGTTAGAGTTTTACTCGCTACAGGGTGTACTTTGAGGGTTTTGACTCTGCACACCGTTTACATGCATAAAAACCTTCATAACACACAAGGGGACGGGTAATAACCGGAAAAGCATGACATGGGAGCTTTAAAATGCGTGTTTTCTGAATGGAGATCGGATCGATCAGGCTAAACTAACCTGTAGCTGCTCCGTCCACACTCACAACAACATGATACAGACAGAAATAAAGCAGCGACTGTATTCGCCCATGGTTTGTAGATGTTTAACTTTTGTCCAGTTTCTGAACAGATATGAGGAGCTGTGAGCTCTGTGTGCTAACAGCTAACGGCTGATGTTTTGGGACATGTTGATGTGGTGATGGGTTGACAGCATGTCGAGGATAACATCATATGTATATCCTTTGTTTAAATATTCCCTAAAGATTTCCATCTCTTCTTCCATTCTTTCCAACTCAGTTTAAAATTTGTGCAGAAACAGCTGAATAGTACCAAACCAAATACGTGGCGCTGTCGGGTGCTGACCAATCACGAAGCGTCATTTCTTGACTGGCAGCAAAAACAACCTATCACAGCAGTGCTTCTCTGGCTGGCTCTGTCCAATCACAAACAAAAATGTACACTATTCGCCAACAGGGGGTGCTGCAACACCTCCAGCACCCCTACTTCCCGCGGCTATGGTTGGTAGTGGTCAAATCAGGTCTTATGTCTTCTATGAAAATGTCAAAGGGTTAAAGAGAGATGATGTGAGACTTCAACAGGACTTAGGAAAGACAACCGTGGTGCTAAGAATCCAACTGCACTTATACTGGGCGTAGTTATTATGATTAGATTTATAATCTAAAGGGGATGGCGCCACTTGGAAATGTATTGCAATGTCTTTTTGACAGGTTTCAGCCGTTGTTTTATAACAAATTAATTTGAATATGGAACCAGTTGGTGATATGTAATGCCGCTCCCTTTGTCTTTGGATCATGTGGTTTGGTATTAAACATTACACCTCTTTAGATTATATGAAAGGATGTATTCACTTTGTATCAATAGGATTGGATCATCCATCATTTAATCAATATATAAATTCAGATATATTGTGATGGCCATAATAAATAAATAGTATTCTCAAACTATTCAGGTCCAACTCGCAACTGAATCAAAAGCATTGACTGTAAAGTCTACAAAGAATAAAGACATAACTGTGCCTGGAAGTGATGGAAAAGCTTGACACAGTAATCAGTCACATCGGAGATTATGTGTTGTTTATTTTAAATGTAATTTGTAGTTTCTTGCATCCAAAAGCAGCTCTGACATTGACGTACTTTACTTTGGAAAACAAGTAGCAACAGCGGAAACAAGAATAAAACAGCTCATTTTATGACATCCAAATTGATTTGGAGTGTTGAAATGGTTGGCAGTTCCTGGAAGCCTTGCTGCATTAGCAAGTTTCTATCATTAGACTAATCAGTTAAAAAAAAGAAAATGTGGTCAATCAATTGCCCGTCCCTCTTCTAGTAGAAATAATATACGACTACAAAAACACAGAGAGGACAGGGATGCTCATTTACTTTGCTGACCTCTCCCAGTCAGGATGTGTGCAGGTTTCCTCTTTCTGCCCCTCCTCACAGGTAAACTGGGACAATTATATATGTTGCATGCAGGTGGGACGTTTCTGTTGCCACTCCAATATAATTTTCCGGCGTAGTATGGGGATTATTCAGAGTAGCAGGTATGTCCCTGGGAAGAGAAGTTGCTTTTGTTAAAAATTATTATTTGTGTGCATGAACATAACATTAAATGTAGAGTTCTATTCTCTTTTTCCTAACAGTTACACAACACTTTAACCTGCTTCAATTGAATCACTTTGTAAGCTGTATACTTCTTTCTGTCAGGTGGAAGTACCAACAATAACTCAAAGGACGACAATAACAATGGTGTGTAAAGGAAAAAACACACTAAATTACAGTAATTATGTGTTGCTCTATTTTTATTATACGTATAGAAGTCTTGGAAAGTAATACACATGTCTGTTTACTGCACTATATCATTCAAAGTAGTTTTTTGTTTAATTTAAAGGTGGGGTAGGTAAGTTTGAGAAACCGGCTCGAGATACACTTGTTGTTATATTCCATGGAATGCTCTTAACATCCCGATAGCAATGAATATCTGAAGTGCTTTGACAAAAAATCCATTAAAAAATTTCATCTGTGGAAGCTGTAGTACTGTAAAAAGCACGACCAATCATCTGAGCCGGCCCGGCTAAAATAACTGGATGGCCTACCTGCCTGTCAGCCTTCCATCTGTGCACAAACTTATCTCATGCCCTCATTGGTCATGTGCGCGTTCGTGTGTGTTGGAGGAGGGGCTCTGTAAGGAAGTGGCAGATTTTCTCCGGTTGTGTATTTTCAAATTCTAGCGCCCTCGAGCTGGTTTCTCCAAAATGACCTACCCCACCTTTAACTGATAGATTACTGGTGTGAACAATATACAAAAAAATGATATAAAGAAACTAAGCTTAATTTGTTGAGAATGCATGATGTCCGACGTAACCATTATTTTACAGTGAAGTGAGCTCCACAATTCCCATTTACCTTCTTTGATGGTGATTTCAAAATCATTTAAACCAAACAATATCTGCAGATGCAATTACAAATGTTTTGTGGGAAAGCAGTTTGTGTGTGTGCATTGAAATAATATTGAATGTAGAGCTGTATACTCTTTTCTGTCAGGTGGAAGTTCCTGGAATACCACAGAGTTACCAGAGCTTCAGGATGATCTTAAATCAAATAAAAGCTTTGAAGCAAATATGTAAACATTCAACATTTGTCAAGTAATTAAATGTATAGAGGATTCATCTTATTTATAGATTGTATATATCCGTGAGAAAATGTGTGAGTGAATTTGATTTATTTATATGTTTGAAATCTCAAATTTGAGGTTGTTAAACGATGAGAATGAAAATATTTTATAATTGTGTTCTTAGCTTTTGCTAACAGATGCACAACACTTTAACCTGCTTCAGTTGAATCACTTTAAGAGCTGTATACTTTTTTCTTTCATGTGGAAAAACCATCAATAACTTGGAACAACAAGGGCCATGTGATCATGACAGAAAGAGTAAGTACACAGTACTTATTTGTTATTCTATTTCTACTTTATTAATAGAACTCTTTAAAAATGAATTCACTTGTCTGTTGTCAGCACTGGATAAGTGTAACGCATTTTTTGGTAATAAACAGAGATGGGGTCGTTACTAAAAAAAAAGTAATATATTACATATTACATATTAATTAAAAAAAATATATATATTACACTACTTCGTTACTCTCTACATAAAGTAACTTGTTACTTTACTCGTTACTTTACTCGTTACTTTACTCGCAGGGCCGGCCCGCCCCTCCCTGCAGGCAGATCACGCAGACTGCTAAAGTTTCAAATGTTCTC
This sequence comes from Trematomus bernacchii, assembly GCF_902827165.1. Classification (NCBI taxonomy): domain Eukaryota; kingdom Metazoa; phylum Chordata; class Actinopteri; order Perciformes; family Nototheniidae; genus Trematomus; species Trematomus bernacchii. The sequence continues at coordinate 165,083 of NW_022987890.1, read as the reverse complement.
TTTAGTTCAGTTTCCATTGTCGCATAAGACTGATCCAGATAGCTCTGACCATGGCTGTCCTCTGTCTCCTGCTATCTGTATTTTGCGCAGTATATCTCTGAACGATGCGATGGTGATTCCACTGTGCAAATGGGCAACATTTCCTCTACTATGAAGGATGCTACAAGCCTGTCCATCTCTGCTTTGGTTACCGGTCCTCCAAATTCAAATTTGTGCTGCTTCGGAGTCGGCGGCGGCGACTCACAACATCCTCACTCTGGGTTCGGGGGTCCTTAGCTATTAGCTTCACCTTAGCATGTGTTCTTTGCAGGTGTTTGTTGAGGTTTGACGTGGTGTTTGCAGCAGTGGATAACAGCTTCTGGCCTGGACACAGTTTGCACCTCACCGTCACATTCCTGTCTATTCTTCGGACGCACTCAAAGTAATGGGCATACCTCCACCCCTCGAAAGTTATCGCTGACTCTGCCATGTTTATGCAGCACTGCACGTGGAGATGTGGATGCGCAGATTACGTACATATAAACCTGCGGCGGAAACCCCTCTTGTCTGTCAGTGTGATTATGACTGATTTTATAAAAGTAACGAAGTAACGCGTGTCGTTGCAATATTAGTAATTGTAGTGTGATTACTGAATTATAAAAGTACCGCGTTACACTACTCCGTTACCGACAAAAGTAATATTATTACAGTAACGCGTTACACCCAACTCTGGTAATAAAATGTATAGATATGTCACTGGTGTGAACAGCAAACAGAACAATTATATAAAGAAACTACACTTGGTTTGTTGAATGCATGAGGTCTGACGTTGAAGAAATGTGGAGCAGATGGACCTCAAATGGAGAGCCCGATTTAAATGTAAAAAAATAATTGGGAAAATGCTCACATTTAAACGTTATCAGAGGACTGATGACACAAATCCCTGCTGTCCTGCCGACACCCATCTAATGATGACCTTTCAGTGACCACAACCACTGGATATTAAAACAGATAAGACAAGACTTGTTTTTAAGTGGCACATGTTTTAGCCAACAAGAAGGATGATTAATGTGGATAAGACAACATCGTGATCCCAGATATTTGAAGTGGGTGGTGAAGCCGTAAGTAGAGTACAGACCCACCTGTGGAGTCTAAACCCTGGTGATGATGAGATGAGGAAGATGCTGAAGCTCTCTGTGTGATGAGGAGTGGTCTTCTGATGAGCTCAATGTGGGCATCAGGTATGTTGGGTGTGGTAAATAGGCTAAATTGACAGACAGCAACTACTGACTGGCTGATGGAGGTCATGGCAACATCTTGTTGGTTTAACTGAATGAGTGAACGCCCATAATCAGTTGGTTAAGGACATGGGAGGAGAGAGAGAGAGAGAGAGAGAGAGAGAGAGAGAGAGAGAGAGAGAGAGAGAGAGAGAGAGAGAGAGAGAGAGAGAGAGACACAGAGAAAGAGAGAGACAGAGACAGAGACAGAGACAGAGACAGAGACAGAGACAGAGAGAGAGAGAGAGAGAGAGAGAGAGAGAGAGAGAGAGAGAGAGAGAGAGAGACACAGAGAAAGAGAGAGACAGAGACAGAGACAGAGACAGAGAGAGAGAGAGAGAGAGAGAGAGAGCTATGAATGAAAAACTGAGGTCTGCATTTCCTTGTAGTTTTTCCTATAAAGAAGTAACTCTCTGACAGAGATATTGTTTTGATGTCCTCCCAATAGAAAGTAAGTTCCCCTATGAAGATGTTTTAACCTGCCTGGACCTGACCGACAACAAGTTGGTCCGACCTGCCAAAGACTACAAGAAACCAACATGGGTCTATGTCCAAATGTCAATTCTGGCAATTCTAGATGTGGTAAGTGCAACTTTGAATCATTATTTGTTGCTGTGGAAAGCAGCCCAAAACAACAAAAACAAAGATAAAACAGTTGAACCTTACAAACACACGGTAATACACATGAAAGCCAAAAAAGAAATAGGTATCAGTAAAGTTGTCAGGGTTGAGCGAAGCAGGCAGGACCCAAATGCAGGTTTTACAGGAAAAAATACCTTTATTTAAAGGCTACAAGAAAAATACAGAGCTCTTCCCCGTGAACACAGTCAAAAACAAACAAGGATCTCACAAAGACTAACAGAAAACGCAGAACCTACATGCACACAGGACTAATGAAACAAACAAGACACAGGTGAGGAGGGAGGAGAAAACACAGGGGCACAAGGTGAACACAATCAGGTAATCAGGTAGGAGGGAACACACAGACAGATCTAGACAAGACAAAACACAACACAGACAGATCGTGACATTACCCCCCCCTCAAGGGACGGATCCCAGACGTCCCTAAAAACAAAAAGTCCAAAACATCCAGCAGGGTGGGTGGAGGGGGACCGGAGGAGGGACTTGGGCGGACAGCCCGGGGGCAAAGCAGAAGCCGAGAAGGGGGACTTGGGCGGACGGCTCGGGGGCAAAGCAGAGGCCGAGAAGGGGGACTCGGGCGGACGGCCCGGGGGAACAGCAAGAGAGCAGGGAAGTACGCGGCGGGGAAACTCAGGGGGACGAAGACAGGGGTGAAGGCCTTGTTGAGGTAAATTAGGGGGCCGGACTCGAGGGAGAAGGCAGCGGCTGGGAAACTCAGGGGCCCGGGCTCGAGGGCGAAGGCATCGGCTGGGGAACTCGGGGGACCAGGCACAAGGACGGGCAAGAAGGCGGCGACGGGACAGCTCCAGAGGATGGGCAGGAAGGTAGTGCCGGGACAGCACCGGAGGACGGGCAGGGAGACGGCGTAGGCCGCGATGGGGCCCCTCCGGGGTCAGCTGGATCGCCGGAGCAGGAGCACAGGGATCGGGAGCACTGGGAGCTGGAGATGGCGGAACCCCCGGTGGTACAGGAACCGGTGTCGGCCGGACAGGAAATGGAGTTGGCAGGACTCCCAGCAGAACCACCAACGAAACAGGACAAGGAGTTGGCAGGACCCCCGGCGAGACAGGTGACGGCGGGACCCCCAACGGAACAGGACACAGAGTTGGCAGGACCCCCAGCGGAACCCCCAACGAAACAGGACAAGGAGTTGGCAGGACCCCCGGCGAGACAGGTGACGGCGGGACCCCCAACGGAACAGGACACGGGGTTGGCAGGACCCCCGGCAGAACAGTAGTCGGCGGGACCCCCAACAGGACAGGACACGGAGTTGGCAGGACCCCCGGCAGAACAGTAGTCGGCGGGACCCCCAACGAGACAGGACATGGTGTTGGCAGGACCCCCAGCAGAACCCCCAATGGAACAAAGCATGGAGTTGGGACATGAGTTGGGACTTGAGAAGGGACTAGAGAAGGGAAATGAGAAGGGATTTGAGAAGGGAAATGAGAAGGGACTTGAGAGGGGACTTGAGAGGGGACTAGAGAAGGGACTTGAGAAGAGACTAGAGAAGGGACTAGAGTAGGGACTAGAGTAGGGACTTGAGTAGGGACTAGAGAAGGGACTTGAGTAGGGACTTGAGTAGGGACTAGAGAAGGGACTTGAGAAGAGACTAGAGAAGGGACTAGAGTAGGGACTTGAGTAGGGACTTGAGTAGGGACTTGAGTAGGGACTTGAGTAGGGACTGGAGAAGGGACTTGAGAAGGGACTTGAGAGGGGACTTGAGAGGGGACTTGAGAAGGGACTTGAGAAGGGACTAGAGAAGGGACTAAAGAAGGGACTTGGGAAGGGACTTGAGAAGGGACTTGAGAAGGGACTTGAGAAGGGAATTGAGTAGGGACTTGAGTAGGGACTAGAGAAGGGACTAGAGAAGGGACTTGAGTAGGGACTGGAGAAGGGACTTGAGATGGGACTAGAGAGGGGACTTGAGAAGGGACTTGGGAAGGGACTAGAGAAGGGACTAGAGAAGGGACTAGAGAAGGGACTTGAGTAGGGACTAGAGGAGGGACCATGGCTGCTGGGGCCGGAACCAGGGCCTGAACCATGGCTGCTGGGGCCGGGACCATTGCTGTTGGGGCCGGTACTGGAGCCGGAACCATGGCTTCTGGGGCCGGGACCATGGCTGCTGGGGCACGGGCTGGAATCCTGGCCTTGCGTTTCCTTCCATGCTGCCTTGAAGCCTTGTGGAGGCTCAGAGGTCCTCCAAAGGCCAGACGAGACCCAGCGAAAGGGTCCTTGAAAGGAGCCTTGTTGGGAACTGTGGCCGGCAGGGGGCTAGCATGCCAGGGGCTAGCATGCCAGGGGCTAGCAGGCCCGGAAACAGGTTTGACCTCAAAGCTACCAATAAAGTCCTCCACCCACTCGGGTAGTAACTCCCTTAACCAGGGCCTTGAGGTTACTTCTTGGCGTGCCGTAGAGATAATAGACTGCCTCTCTTCTCTACTGGAGGCATATCGACAGGTCATTTTTAAAGCACATTAAATTATACGTCACCTCGTACAGGCTGTCTGCTGTCCATTTTTGGTGAGATCCTTCTGTCAGGGTTGAGCGAAGCAGGCAGGACCCAAATGCAGGTTTTACAGGAAAAAATACCTTTATTTAAAGGCTACAAGAAAAATACAGAGCTCTTCCCCGTGAACACAGTCAAAAACAAACAAGGATCTCACAAAGACTAACAGAAAACGCAGAACCTAAATGCACACAGGACTAATGAAACAAACAAGACACAGGTGAGGAGGGAGGAGAAAACACAGGGACACCAGGTGAACACAATCAGGTAATCAGGTAGGAGGGAACAGGTAGGAGGGAACACACAGGCCGTTTCTCAATCGCGAGGAAATTGGCTTCCAAGCCAATATTTCAAGGATGCTACGTCATCGAGTGCTGCCGAAGGACTGTTCCAATCTCCAGCATACTTGGAATTCCACCGAGGCCGCGTCCTTGGTTTGGGGGAAATTTCGAGGCTGCACATCCAAAGACAGATCTAGACAAGACAAAACACAACACAGACAGATCGTGACAAAAGTCAAATCAAAATATAGGATAAGTTAGTTTAACCTGTTAAGCCCGAGAGACCCCGGTACCGGGGCACTGCCGCAACATCTTGCAGGAAACAGTGTCTGAGGGCATGTTCATTTAATAAAACCATGAATGTTTTATATCCATGTAACGGGAAGAAACTCATCGAACTGATCATTTTTTTTTTTTTTTTCAAAAGAAAACCCACAATGCTAACACTGAGCCTCTGAATTAGCAACGAGCGAAAAATGCTAACACCTTACTGCACCGAAAATCACTCACAAAACCTTATTATTTATCTTTTCACCACATCCAACACATCGATTCACATTGTGAGGTGACACAGAATCTATTGACACCGACATTACCACTGAATTATACGTATTTGCGACGTTATAAGCAAAAACGGACATCAAAACAGGTGACGCTAGGTAGCTAAAAATGCTAAAATGTTTACCTTGGCTCTGTAGTCTCTCCAAAGTGGTCTTCAATGGCATTAAAACGATAAAAACGCAAGGTAATCCATAGGTTAATTTAATGTGTCTGTGTCCCTTTGAAATGATTTCTGATAATCCATAAGCATTAAAACTGCTTTTCCGTTTCCAGATGTCAAAGCTAGAGATAGGTTCACTCTGATTGAAAATTACATGCGCGAAGCCCCCACCTTTTCTCTTCACAACGTGTGTGTGTGGGGGACTCCCCCTTCAATTATATTGGCTCTAACGGTCAGAAAGAGGTGTCAACCATCAAAATCGAGCAAGGGGGGCCAGAGATATGGAAAATCCACCCAAATGACCCCAGAAGTGGTTTCTTTTTGCTAAATCTCTCTAAAAAGGTCAAATGTCACTTGTTTTGCATCAATCTTGATACAGGGTACTTATTATATGTTGTACTTTGGATTCCTAAAGCTTTTAGTCTACTAACCCATCATCCAAGGGTAGTTTTCACTATAAGTAAAAAAGAATTTTTGGACGGACACTATAATTTACAGTTTTTTACTATGTAAAATCTGAATTATCTTTAAAATAAAAAACATCTATATTGATTCTGACTTTTCTACATCCAACTCACAGGTTTGTCATTACTTTGAGAAAAAAGATTATTAATCTAACCCTTTTAGAAGGGAAGATATGGTCATTTGTTCTGGGAATGTCATTTTCGAGCCTGAGACCTGAAAAACAGGCTCAGGGCTTAACAGGTTAATAAGAACAAAAGACTCTCAAAAAACAGCTCAGCATACATTTCAATATAGCATGCAATTCTTCCTAACTGATAATAATAATAATAATAATAATAATAATAATAATAATAATAATAATAATAATAACTTAAATTTACATAGCGCCTTTCAGGGGAGCATAGGTCGCTTTACAGAAAAAACAGGAGTAAAACAATAAAAAAAAACAGTCAGACAGACAAAACAACAAATAAATGAGGGGCCGAAGGCCTTGGCAAACAGGTGAAAGGCGTCAAGAGACGGGATGTTGCGGATCACCGCAGGGAGAGCGTCATAGTACGATCTGTAACAGATCAGTACTTGTACATAGTGCCTCTAGGAAACAGCGTAATACTATCACTATTGAAGGAAGCATATACAAGTCAGAATAGTGCGACAAAGTGTCCTCAAAAATAATACCTTTAATCAGTTTCTCCCCCAAAGCTACCTTGAAGAAACATCGTTGGGGCTTTGCTTAGTGTGATCCCGTTAATGCAGCGACATCACAAAGTGGGTTTACAAAGGAGCTTTGACTTCTTTTCCACTTGCTGAAGGTGGTCAGCATGTTAACTTCAAAGTGCAATGTTTTATGATAGTTTCGCATATAGAAGGTCAGCTACCTTAATGTGGTAAAAATGTTCACACCTTTTCTTCGGTTACAGAAAGAGATTGACCAGACTTTCGTTTCTTTCGTTTGGATTTATATGGTGAGTTTGTTTTGAGAACCATTTTGTGATTTTCCTATACTGTTTATTCTACTGTAGGTTGAAATTAGTTGCTGTAGATTGCATCTTAAAGGTCTTTATTTTTATTTGTTTTCTTCCCTTCTTCCTTGTTTTCCTGTGTAGATATGGGAAGATCCGCATATTTATTGGAAACCACATCACTTTGATGGCCTTGATAAGATGACTGTTCCTACTGATTTGTTGTGGAAGCCAGATCTAATGATTGAAGAGATGTAAGTTGGAATTGTTGTGCATGCTCACAAATCCACACACTCACAACAGTAAATGGTGATGGAGCCTGTTATTATTAAGAAGGACATGCACAATAAATCATATGGATGTAAAAAGATGATGCAACAAAGTTTAAACATATTGTTTTTTTAATTATATTTTTACACCTATGTATTGTGTGGAAAACAGCTGTGGTTAGAATGCAATGAACAATGAAGCAGATACCCCTTAACTGACTTGAGCCGGGTTAATCAAATGTAAGATATAGAAATGTGTGATATTGTTAATACTGTGTGGATAGTATTTCTATATTTAAAGTAATGAGGGTACATTTTTAGGAAAATACAGACTTAAACAATAGTATAATAATTTAGATAAATGTTTCATTGTATTAAAGTATTACACAATGTGAAAATCAGTTTGAAGCATAAAGTGTTTGCTCTAATTTGTACAAATGTATGTTTGTTGTCATACAGGATAGAGAAGGACAAGGATATTCCAAATCCCTTTATCACCATTCACTCGAACGGTTTCGTTGAACATGTGAGGAACCTTATGGTGGTCAGCTCGTGCAAGATGCAAGTTTACAAATTTCCTTTTGATAGTCAGAGATGCACCTTGTCTCTCAAGTCTATCATTTACCCAGGTGAGCATTCAGAAGTTTCTAGACATTTATCTCAAATATGTATGTTGTGTGTTTGATTGCACGTTTGTGGTAATTATCTCTTTAAAGGCTAATTTTCACATGAGCACACACCAGCACATGCATTTATCCTGTGTTGATCTGATAAGACATGTCAAACTTGTATTTACACTTTCATCTTAGAGGAGGAGTTGAAGTTTCAATTCTTTGAAAACGATACACGGGCAACAGAATGGACTCGCGAAATGATGAGGAACGAGTCTGAGTGGCTGTACATGGGCATGAAAGTCGAGCACCAATTTGCCCCACGTTTTCATCAAAACCAAAGCGTTGTAATTTATACTGTAAGTGTGTTGTACATTTTACTTTTATTTATTTCTGCAAACATTTGCATGAAAATGTCTGCAGCTCCACTTGCTGGTTTTATTTAGCTTGCATTCTAAACAGCGGAATAAAAAAGAGCAAACCCATTGACATTGTTGTTCATTGGAAACATTGTAATCGCACATTTTTGATGGTGGCCTCTTAATCATCCTTAACAACTGTGACAAAATATAAAATATATTTAAATTATATAAACAGGAAACTTCATATTTCAGTGGAGCAATATCTTTCATATTGCATGCAAAATAACTTAAACTCATAATCAATAATGTTTTTGATCATTGCAGCATTAGTGAACAGATTCACTGTTTTTCCATCTTGGATCACAGATCACCATGAAGAGGCGGTCTCTCCTCTATGTTGTCAACTTCCTGGTACCTGTCCTGCTCTTATTCGGTCTGGACTTCGCCTCCTTCGTGATCTCTGACAGCGGGGGAGAGAAGCTCGGCTTCGAGGTCACTTTGCTGCTCGCTGTCACTGTGATGCAGCTTATTCTCAACGACATTCTGCCTTGCTCTTCAGACAGTATACCGCTTATAGGTAGAGCAGCTCAGAGTCATTATTTTATTGGACTTTCATTTAATTCAAGCAGGAACAACAATAGCTTGCCTTTCATCCTCTTTAATGATGTTGCCTTTTCTCTTCAGCGGTGTACTGCATTGGGATATTTGGTTTGATGATGGTCAGCCTTCTGGAGACGATTTTGGTGATGTATCTGATTGAGAAAGACTCTGCATCTAAAGAAAAAAAGGCAGATAAAAACCGCAGCCTGAGTGAGGACTCTGGAGACAAACAGGGCAACTATGATGGAGGTGAGACTGAACACATTCTTTAAACCTGTGGATTTTAACTATTGTTATATTGTATGTACTCATATGTTTGGAATACACAAAGAAACATCTACAATTAATAATACATTATTTTGAACATGCTGCTGTCCTGTGTCAACAATTTCCTTTCAGATGTGAAGAAATGGACTCGCTGTGCTTGTGTGTGTAATGTGTCTGATGAACCGCCATCTGAACTGCTGTCTGTGGCCAAAGAGGTGAGAATTGGGTTACTCTTAAAACAAACAGTTTGGTATAAAAATTGTTTACAGTACCAACTCTTTATTCTCACCACAATTGACAACAATTGGTATATCAAATTGAACAGCTGGTAATTTGTTATGGTTGTTATGATCCATGATCACTCCACTAAAAAACTTCTGCAGGACAAAAGAAGCCAACTGATGGAGGAGTCCAATTCCTTGGAGAAGCACCCAGATGAGCTGAGTGAGGCGGTGAAAGGACTCTCTCTGCTCCTCAGCAGGAAGGAAGGAAGGAAGCCCGACTACTGGACCGGAGTGGCTAAAGAATTGCACAGGATTTTCTTTTTTGTCTATGTCACAGTGTCCGCTCTGTTTTTGGTTGTCATCTTTTCATTATGGATCACTGCAGAAGACGAGTAGTGGTAAACAATTGGGGTCTATTCAAAAACATGTTTTTTTTATCCACCTAAAATGTCTGACATTGACTAAACCGACTTGTATCTTTGCAAGTTTGTGAGAGAATTTATTATATATTCTTCTACTAAAGGCGGCACATGTCTATGGAATAGACTTGCAAAACTAAGATTAAATGTATTTCGGGCAAACTAGATTAAGTGTCTCACAAATTCAAAAGCCAAACATATCCACAAGGAAACAGTCTACTACATTAACTATTGCTTCAAACTGCGAGTCCACCTAGTGCAAGCAGTGATGGACAGGTCAGGGCCAAATCCAGAATTTCTCAATCGCTAACCCTAGGCAAGGCAATGCACGTTTATTTATATAGTACATTTCAACACAAGGCAATTCAAAGTGCTTTACAAAAATGAAAGACATTAATAGCATTAACCTCTTAAGGATGACGGTCTCCCCATTGGACCCCTCCCACCGTTTTTTTTTCGAGACAATGTCTCAGGGCTTCTTAACATTTATGAAACTATTAATGTGTAGCACCAGATTAACGGGAAGAATCTCAGCTAACTGAAGATATGAACCATTTTTACCAAAACAAAACACAAGTCTCATAAGAAGCTAAATGACCCCTGACCGAAAAAAGGCAAACTGACTTTGGCACACAATTCAAGATAAAGATACCTTTATTACTTATCGTAGCTGCACATACAATATATCCGATTAAAGATGAGACTCCACAGATTGTTTAGGTATAGTATCATCACTGAGCGATCCGAACTTGCGACAGGGGAAGCAAACACAGACATCACAACACGTACCTTTACGGAGCTTTTACGGGAGATCGTCTCACCGTAGCTGTCAATTAGGTCAAAAGACATGTTCAATGGCATTAAAACGGAAAAAAAAAATGCTACAACTGTTGATCCATAGGTTGATAATGTACCTGTGCCTTTTAAAAAATTATTTATAATCCATAATTCCATTTTTATGTAAAAATCGGAGCGGAAAAGTTAGCTGCTAATGGTAGCCACCAGAGTGTATACAGCTTCCGGTTTTGGTAACGCGTCACTCTCACTCCTTATTTGTTAACGTTTTGGTGTGTATATAACTTTCCCTCGATTCCATTGGCTCTAGCGGTTATAAAGAGATTTCATTCATCAAAATCGACCAAGGGGGGCCAGAGATAGGTCAAATCCACCCAAATGACCCCAGAAGTGGGGGTCTTTGGCTAAATCTCTCTAAAAAGGTCAAATGTCACTTGTTTTGCATCAATCTTGATACAGGGTACTTATTATATGTTGTACTTTGGATTCCTAAAGCTTTTAGTCTACTAACCCATCATCCAAGGGTTGAAAAACAGGCTTAGGGCTTAAGAGGTTTAGAAACATATTATGAAATGACATTTAAAAACACTCATGTAAAAGCAAAGATACATGAATTAAAGTTACAGTGCAGTGAGATACACACATCTGCAATATTTAGGTTTTTTCTATCACCTCCCTTTCTTTCTACTTTCTTGTTTAACTGTTTCATGCTAAACGAACCCCCCTTTGGAAAACTATAATCTGACCCCATGGTACCTTTTAGTTTTCGCTAAAACTATTCCTCTTTTCTGTAAATGCACATTAGTTAAGTTTAAGTTGTCTTTTCTAGGACTTTTTTGGTGTCCTCCGCGAACCAGGGTCTTGAAACCAAAACGGCACACGTAGGGGACTTTAACCCCAATAATAACTTTAACTACCTACGGGGGGACTTCAAAGTGCAATTCAAAGTGCTTTACAAAAATGAAAGACATTAAGAAAATGACATTAAAAAGCAAAGATAATAAAAGTTACAGTGCAGTTTAAGATATGAATATATCAATTAAAAGCAGCGACCCTAACCCTTTTGATCATCTAAATTTGATATTGATCATAGCAACACATTTTGACAAACTTTAAAACCTGTCTGAAGGCTGACTTGATTAGAACATTCCTTCAATTAACATGTTCTTTAACGCATCTGTAGTCAGTCTCACATCTGTAGTTTAGGTTGGTTGGTCAGAACCAAAGTTTTAAACAAAACTCATTGTTATTTTTAAGAGGGGGTCGAGGGTTCAACTTCAACATGAACCCCCAGGGGGAAATCATTCATCATGATGTATTTCTGATTAATGACAGAAAGTTATGCTATGCTCAATAAAGAGTCTGCAATCATATATTACTATTATCAATGTTAACTTAAAATGGGCAGACACTATGCATTGTAATTAATATACTACATTGTGCTATGTCACGTTACACATTTTAATCTGCCTTTAATATTAATGTTCACTCGTAACACTGTATCGATCACTTGAACAGCCATAGTGTAACCGTACAAAGAAGTATTGTAAACGCAATGGCATGGCCTCTTAATTGTTGAACATTAAGAGATTTTCCAATTCTGCAAGTGAGTGTTTCTTGTCTGTAGATCTTGTGAGAACTGTGTACGCTCCCTCTACCTGTGCTGTCCCTTTCCTGTCAACTATGCACCCTTATATACAACCTTCTGCATCTAATCATCAACCCTAAGTGTCTAGTATAATACTGCATGATATATCTATCATAATAATATGACATTCCAACAATTAACATAAACATCTCCTACAGTAAAGTTCTAGTAATATATTACTTTAATATGTAATATGCAATATTGTAGTTTCCAATAAGTTCATAACATGCATCATGAAATATATTGAAAACTGTGAGTGTAGCTTCTTTGTGGAAATGCTATGGAAACATTACTATTTTTCCATCATACTAATCACGTATACTTTTATTAAGGCTTTACATTTGTATTTTCTTCTATAGTTCAAATAATTTTAGCTTCTTGTGGTTTAAAAAAAAAGAAATATATCTGCATGTGCATTTCACGTATTTACATGAAATATAAATCCTGCCAAGCTTGTTCTAAAACATGTTCAGGACTTCATACTATCAAATAAACAATACATACATAATGTTTTTATCTCTTGGTGTATGTGATTATTCTTTGTTTGTTAGTGTGGTTGGTTGTGTGTGTCCTGCAGTGAGTATCAAAGTCAAAGTCAATCTTCCAGTTTGTGTGTACAGACAGAGAGATCGAAAAAGTGTTTCCCACAATCCCGAATATAAAAACAAATGCATATAAAAATATAAAAATGTCTCTCTTCGGTTTTCGGACGAAGTAGAGGCGCTGCTGGGCTTTCTTGGTGATTGTCGTGCACTGAAAAAAAGGGGAAAGTGGGGTTGTTCAATTTGCAAATATGCAGTTAATATATGAGACAGAATGTATTCATGTTTCTCATTGAAACATCAATCAATCATGTAGAACCATTTTAATCTTGAGGGGTGTACGTTCTATAAGTCTCAATCATGTTAAGAAATATGAAAAAAGTTATGTTTATCTCTGTAACTCCGCCCACTGAGCACATACGTCAGCAGCTTGCTCTGCAGCCGATTACTCTACTTCTTATTATTGACAAATATTTTATTCACAAATCAAAATGGTCGGACTCAAAACCCTACTTTTAATAGTTTCATAATTGAACTTGAACAATATGGCACTTTAATGGACAAGATGAAAAGCAGAAAAAATTGCAAAAAATCTTTATTTGAAAATGTTGAAGCTTTTCTTTTTTAAACAAAAAGTGGGGGTGTCCACCATATTTTCTTCCCGCATCGGAGGAGTAAGCTGGTTCTGTTCCGAAGAGATCTCTACAAGGTCAAAGTTATTATTTAATGTCATCAAATGTTCGTCAAAGTTACAGGTTATCACAAGACGCATTGTTTGCAAAAAGCTGAGTTCACATTTGCCGTTACAACGAGCAACGTACAGTAAATACAGCTGTCAATTTGTAAACATTGTCATTCACTGGTGTTAGCTAGGATAAAGCCATGAAAATCATAAGGTGAGTTTATATTGATTGACTTGTGTTTAGCGTGTTTTTATAGTGTGAGTATTTGTAGAGCGTAAGTCCGGCAGTTGCTTGCTTTTGTGGTGGAACATAGAGAGTGTGATGCGCCACGGACCTGTTAGGTAGCGCACCTGTGGTTTGTTATCATTCTAGCTTGAGTAGCATAATGAAGTTGTTCCTACCTTTCTGTAAACTAATGGAAAATAAAGTGTGGAGTTCCATACTCAACACGCCGCCTCCGACTCCCATTCATCGGCTCTACACTTTACAACATGTAAAACTATGAACCTTGCTCAAAGTTATGCACATTAAACCGAGCTCAGTGGGGAGGGGGAGTCATAGCCGATGGATGAGCTTGCGGCATGTTTGCGGTACGTCTTGTTTTAAATTGTTGTTTCATGTCTGCTGTCAGGCGGTGTAGAACTTTACTGCGTCGGTCCGGCTCTGCATGTCTACTCTTGTGCTGACTTTTAGGGGCGCTGCCGCTGAGGCAGGTTGTACGATAGTAGGCGACGTTAAGCGACCATCTTTACCCATTTAAGGTGTTGATTGTTAAAGATATATTACAATATTGTCTGTGGGACCGCAGTGTTTTCCCTAAAAAAAGGTGTATATGCATCTGCTTTGATCCACTCTGTGTTCATGTAAATACACAGTGGCGTTTTTATATGTACAAAAGTGGTGGGGCACAAAAAACGTAGATGTCTATATATAAGCTTCTGCAGTGACGTGCAGTGAGGTTCATGGCTGGTGAGGCACTGGCACTGACTCTTCAGGTTTACAAATATTATATTTTGACCTAAACCAAAATATAATATTATTTTCAAAAGCTTTTTTTGTCTGATGCTTCGATTAATTTGAAACAGACAGTTCAACAAAAGGATACCCAAAAAATGTAATTTTATCATTTAAATATTGAATTGTTCTCTCTTAGTAAGATCCCATTTTCAATAAAATTGCGGTCTTACCTTGACTTGAAGATGAAGTCCATTTGCCTATCCTTCTGGACAAAAAATTCTATTACTTTTTTGTAAAAGTCCTCCTTATCTTCTTGTAGTTTCAAAAGTCTATCATAAATCTAATCGATAGATTTATGATAAAAAAATTATAAAAGTAGGGTAGACATGTGGATATTATCCGGCTGAACAAAACGTGCATTTATCTAACAGGTACGTTTCCCACAGATCTTATTTCCAGCTATTTTCTAAAATCCTATGGAGAAATCTCATTGCTTTTTTGTCGAGGGAAGCCATGGGCAGCTTACTTCCGGGTTTTAGGACGCGTCACTGCAGCTCTCTCGTCTCCTCTTCACACACCACACTTTTCGCGGCACACGTACTTACAGCCAATCAGCTCTGAATTATGTGAGATGACGTATGGTGGGGATGGCAGCTCAGTGCCCCTATGGTCATTATTTTTTTGCCACACACATTAAATAGGAAAATACTCTGAGCATGCGCAGTGTAGTTTTTACAGTCACCGTTCACTTAGACAGTGAGAGGGAGGGGCATGATCAGGTTTTGTCCCATATGGCTCAAAACGGCTGAATAGGCACACACTGTAGACACTAATTAGAAGAACACAGACTAAAACAGCAATGTACAGACTAATCAGATGATTAAACATGATCTTAAAATATATTTTATATATTTATTTATTTATTTTTTGCATTTTTTGTAATCATTATTTGTAATACTTTCTGCTGACACTAGGTGGGGCTGTGCCTGCCCCTAATGACCAGTCGCCACTGTAAATACACACAGAGCGGATCAAAACAGACACAATATTGTGTGTGGGGGTGTGTCCCGGAAAGCGACACTTGATACTGGAAAGTGGAGGATATTAATGATTGTGTTACATTTTAGCAGCGGTGCACATACCATGAATATGGGGGACATGCCGGACACCTATCATGCTATATTTAAATGATATATTGTAGGGCCATACCTATATAAGGTATATTTATACGTTTCTGTTTTCAAAATACCAAACAGATCATGCATTTTAGCCATGCCTCATTTCGCTCTATGTGCTGTTTGCTGTCTACGGGGCTGATTCTGTGAGCTGCAGCTGACCACGCCCCCCTGCAGGAGAGGGGAGCCGCTCTGATCAGCTGCTGGGCTGTCAGAAGAGGCGGAGAAAAATAGATCTCTGTCCTCCGTGTTTTATTATATTATTATAGGCCTATAGAGTCGTTATTCATTTGTTTTAAAGCTCAATAAATAACAAAGAAGATCTTTGACCGGCACTTTTCTAATTTTGTCCGGAAGATTTAAACTTTAACGGACATCTTGACCGGCGAGGGAGAAAAAAAGCCACAGCGGAGAATAAACAGAAGGGTAACCATGGTAACTATGGGCGGGAAGTCTTCTTCGCTGCTTTTGTGGCAGACTACAGCGCCACTTACAGGCCTGGCATATGTACTACAGCGTCTCCAGCGCTTTCGAGAGGCAATGGCCGGCCGTGGCCCAACCCCACATTCCCCTGATAGGTGGAGAGTTGGCCCAATAGCCGTAGCGCCACTTTCCTGACGTCAGTAAAGTGTTCAAATCTGGATCAGTTTTTATCAGATCTGTTGCAGCCCCTTTTTTAGAGATTTGGGTGTGGAGGAAAATAGAGAGGGTTGTGTTTTCTGACACTTGGTGAGTTCCCTGGAACACCGGGGACACATATTCATGTATAAAAGACGTACAAAAGTGCATTTTGCATGATAGGTCCCCTTTAAAGTCAGGGTTACGATCCACCCGTTGTGAAATTAACTTATCTTCCATATTTTCCGTACACTTGTGTTTACGGAAGTTGAGATGTTTCTCGGTTGTGATTGGTTGTTCCTCGTCACATGGCAAGCGGTGCGCGCTGCTGCGGTCCCAAAGTTGAAGGCCGCGGCCAGAAAAAAAAAGACCTTGGCAGCCAGTGCACGTCTCCATTGAAACCAAAGGAAATGAGCTTGCAACGCTGATGTGTATGGTGGGAAGTCTTTTTTCAAATATTGCATTTGATTTCTCAAGCTTATCCACCTACTTTTTCTAAACAGACACTGGTCTACAGACACGTGAAAACATGAAGACTGTGATTCTCGCTCTCATGGTGTTGCTGGTGGTCAGCCAGGGTGAGTTCAGTGTTCAGGAAACACTTAAAACTGCATCTAACTATTCTTAAATATGCTCTTTAAAACGCTTAATGTCTTACTTGTAGGGGTCCATTTTAATTATGATTCATGATCCCTTTTTCATACACACACATATACTGAACACACACTCTTACACACCATTATCTGTCTTCATTTTGCTTTGTTTATGTTTTATTCTAATTTGCATTGCTGTTTAAATCATGTCAGGATCATAGAGTTTGCCATCCATGTTTTAAAGTCTTATTCTTTTCTGACTTTCTATCTGTTAATAGACTTATGTGATGTATTTTATCTTAGTTATGTTTGTGTGTTTTCTATTGTCCAAATGAACAACTCTTCATCTACAAAATGAGGATTACAGTATATCTGGTTAAAACAGAAGAACAATCATTTGTGGTTTGGAAAATGGAGCAGTATATTCTTTACAATGGTTTGACATTATTTTTTAAATGTTTCCAGGTGAAGCGTTGAAGTGTTACTGTGCAGGCACCTCCAAGACGTGTCCAGGTCCTGTGGAGACTTGCTACGGTTTGAATCAAGTCTGTGGCAGCATCACTCTTAACCCTGGAGCCCGTAAGTAAAGGCTTCGTTGTACTACTGAATACAGTTTTTGGAATAATTCAATGATGTTGCCTTTTAATCCATGCTGTATTTTCCCATGTTTTTACAGACAGCAGCTACTTCAAGAGCTGATGGTTTGAAAGTGACTGCAGACGGCTGAGTAATTCAGAAGTGTCAACTGGCACTTGCTGCTGTTATGACCGGCCCGTTGGCCACAACAGGAAAACAAAGAGAGGTGTTCAAAGGTTCCAAAAACCACGGCACTTTATTGATCATCATCAAAGAGCAAACACCAAAAACAGGAGAAGACGGACGAGTGGAAAGGACCAGAGCGAGAGTCCTTCTGCAGCCGGCTTGGAGAGAGTCAGGACCGCCATGTGACTCCGGGCAGCTGGGCTTAATAGCACCTCGGCTCCGGCCAGGTGTCCGTGATCGCGCTGATTGGCCTCCTCAGCTCCACCCCACCATAAGACCTGTAAACACACCTGCACACAGGCTCTGGGGCCGTCACACTGCAGACAAGATCTGTGCAACAAATAAATCATTGTGCAAAATAAAAATATAGAAGAGCAGAAAGAATCGTGCTTCACATCTTTCAGTAATAATAATATTCTACCTTTATGTGCTGTGTAGTTTTCCAATCTTATAATAAAGATCAATCACAAAGTTTGCACTGTTTTTATTACAAAGTCTCATTGTTAAAACTTATAATTTTTTCTCTAAATAGAAAACTCTGTGTTTTTGGAGACGTCTTATTATGGTTTATCTACCAATTTCCTGGTCTGGAATCTGCCAACAGCTTCTCTGTTGTTGCAAAAACAACCTAATAATATTCACAAATGTTCAGCCACGCCTCTTGGAAAAAGTCCAGTAAATATACTTTGAGCTAAAAATGTGTTTTCAGTCTAAACTGTCCAAGTTTGCGACATTACATTTTAAGCTCAACTCTCCTTGTGTTTACACATTTTTATAAATCCTTATTTGTGGGATCTGTTGAGGTTTTTAAATGAGATTATGTTTATATTTTAACTTTGTATACTGCTCTATGAAGGACAGTGTGCCAAATCAATTGGGAAACTGTTTTATTTTTAGTACTTGTGCGTCATGTCATGTCATGTCACAGATATGTGGTTTATGAAACCACATATCTGTGACAAGACTACAACAATACGTTTTCTGATCTCAAACTTCCACCCTTTTTTTCTTGCAGAGACATGTTATACAGGGAGTTAGGCTTAAGGCGATTGTCAACGGGGGGGGGGGCGGTAGTGGAGCTTCACAAGTACGTCGGTACGCAAATGCGATTTGTGACACAAGTGACGGTACGCATTTCAGATTGTTGCCACGCATGTACCAGTTATGTGCACCCCTGCTTATAACACCCCTTTTGTTTTCTATAGTTTTGCTTTATCTAATGTCCCAATGTAATGTTGACTTGTTTATCTGATTATTTTCCTTCAAGTGTGTTGCTGTTGCAAAACAGTGTTCAGGCACGCCTCTTGAAAATAATCCAGTAAATACACTTTGCACTGGAAATATGTTGACAATCAAAACGTTCAGAAATTATTCATGAACTTTCAAACTGTCTTTATCAATTTTGGTGCGATCTGTTGATGTTTTTAAGATCAAATGATGGTGCTATATCAACATACTGTTCTACAAAACAAGTTTGGCAAGTTTTTCTAGATGTGCTTCACAGGTGTGGAGCCCGTAAGTAAAGGCTTCATTGACGCTGGATTCATTCATTTGCTCAACAAGTCCTAAACTTGCAGCCTGGCAGCACAGATCAGAATAATCAACAACACAGTGGGACAATACAAGGTTAGATATCTTTGAGTTCTCTTTTCAAATGTGCATTTATTAAAATGCTTCAACTTAAATGTAGCTTTTAATTTGTCATGCTTTTCACCTTTTATTTTTTCCATATACAGATTTGTGTACAGACTGGTGAAAACATGAAGACTGTGATTCTCGCTCTCCTGGTGTTGGTGTTGGTGGTGGGCAGCCAGGGTGAGTTCAGTGTTCAGGAAACACAAAAAACCTTCAGTATATTCAATTCAAAGTTCTTTGTTGACATTACATTACATTACATTACATTGCATTTAGCTGACGCTTTTATCCAAAGTGACTTACAATAAGTGCATTCGACCAAGAAGAAACAAACTTGAAGAAAACAGAATCATATAAGTACATTAGGTTTCATAGAGCCAAACCATTTTAAATGCTACTCAACTGGCTTTAGATAAGCCATTCCTTTGTTAGTATATAAGTGCTTAGTTAGTGTATATATATTTTTTATTGCTCAAAGTGGAGTCGAAAGAGATGAGTTTTCAGTCTGCGCCGGAAGATGTGTGTATCTGCTGTCCTGATGTCAATGGTGTTGAAATCTCCATATTAGGTTTTTTATATTTACAGTATAAACAAGTGGTTTGTTAAGTTGAGTGTAAGGCTTATTATGGTTTATGAGTGTCTGATAAGGGAGGGGAGACAGTTTCTTCCCTCTTCCCTCACAGCAGTACACAGGGAGGGGGCTTCCTGACTTTTTGGAGAAAGACTGAGGCCCCAAAAAGGTGTTTGTGCCATAGCCGAGAATAATATTTTCCAGTCCTGCACACTAGAGGTCATGACCTTTTTACACAAACATGGGAAGGTGTGTCTTATGCCATAGCCATAGAATGTGTCCAGTAATAATATTTTCCAGTCCTGTACATCAGAGGCCATGCCCAGTTTCCACAAATATGGGTATGGAGGAGGTGTCTTTAGTTTTTTCTGTCCTGTTTTTGAGCATAAAGACACTGGCAGAGAGGTGGGGGGTTCCCCTGGTATGCTCTCTCCCGGTAAAGCTAAAGCTAAAGCCCCGAATGCCCAGGCCAGGCGACGCCACTGGTCTGCACACTTGTCAAAGCATTACTTCATGGTTTTTACTAACCGGTATCAGTATGTTTACTTTGGCATCATTTTGAAACATGTATTACAAATACAGCGCGTCCTGTTTGAATGACAGGAGTAAACACAGTTGACAGCCGCGGTGAAACTCGAGCGATTAGAGCGATGCAAATATTCTGGGCTTATCTCCATGTAATACTACAACAAAATGAACATATTTTACCGTGATTTAATTGTAATACACGTTTCAAAATGATGCCGAAGTAACAACATACTGATACCGGTCATAGGCGGCGCCAGGGGGGCGCTAGGGGGTGCTGCAGCTCCCCCTAGGATAGCCATAGCACCCCATATAAGCACCCCCAAGAAATGTATGTGTATTTTTATTTTTTATGGGTGAAATTCATCATTTGAAAAATGATTGATTCGAAAATAATATGCTACAGTACAGTACAAGTACTTCTGGGTCTCTGTGTTTCATTCAAGCTCTGCTCTGTGTGTGTGTTTGGCACGAGCCATTTTGTGTGCGTGCGCGAGCGAGAGAGAGAGAGCGCGCACCGGTACTGGAGATCGTTGTGGTTAGCATCTGGTGCTAGCTAGCTACGCTAACGGATATAAGGAGCTTTTTCAACAACAAGGTGGAGGGAGAACTCTCTCCTGTCAGACTGAGAGTCTCAGATAACCTCAGCTCAGGTGAAGTAAATGACTCTCTCAGTGTTTAGATGTGTTTAGTTAACTGTAGTCTAAGTTATCTCATTGGGTCTCAAACGGTTTGGTCACGATTAATGTAAATAAGTGTTTCCGAGGCACACGTTTATATGATCATTATAGGTATAAAAAGATCAGAGAATAAATGAAAAACAGGTATGAAATACTATATGACAGTAAAACAAGAATAGAGTTTAAAAGTGATTTGTAAAATATCCATAAAGAAAAAGAAAATCTGCTTACAGTTCTGTTTTATATGGGTGTTGAGAGGTATCCATAGATCTCTTAATTTTGCTCTCAAAGTGCACCGGCACCCTAGAGGATGTTAGATCCACCCTCCACTTAAAAAAATATAGCACTTTACCCCTGCTTACACCTGTATGCCGTGAGCTGATTATCGAGCCTTCATTGTAACAGTCGCGGGTATACTGTGTATGTGCGTGTTGGGAGTGTTGCAGTAGAAAATGTTACTGTAACGACCGGTACATTAATGGGAAACCCTACATGTTTGAGCACCCTCTATGAAACGTCAAGCTACCCCACAGCACCCCCAAAAGAAAATCTCTGGCGCCGCCACTGATACCGGTTAGTAAAAACCATGAATTAATGCTTTGACAAGTGTGCAGACAAGACGGCAGGTGAAAAACCTTTTAAAATGCGTGTTTTCTGAATGGAGATCGGACCGATCAGGCTAAACTAACCTGTAGCTGCTCCGTCCACACTCACAACAACATGATACAGACAGAAATAAAGCAGCGGCTGTATTCGCCCATGGTTTGTAGATGTTTAAAGCTCCCATGTCATGCTTTTCCGGTTATTACCCGTCCCCTTGTGTGTTATGAAGGTTTTTATGCATGTAAACGGTGTGCAGAGTCAAAACCCTCAAAGTACACCCTGTAGCGAGTAAAACTCTAACACAGAAAATACCTCCCCAAAACGCCTCGTTGGAGATACGTCACTGCCCATTTGAGTCTTCCATTTAGTTCCGGGTACCGCCTGATGTCATGCGGTACCCGGAACGAAATGGACCAATCCCGAAGAGCTATGGCCACACCAGCAGCGGCGTGTTCCTCCTCCAGAGGTTCGAAGAACCGGCATTTCACAGACGAAAGCTTCCAAAACATTGCCCAGTTTGAGGCCGGATATGCACAGCTTGTTTGGACCGTTTGGAGCAGGGGAAGATCTGGGTATACAACCTGTAAGTTTGCATTGTTATTTGTGTATTTATCAAACAAGACTGTTTAAATGTGTAAACTGTGTTGGACTGCTAAGCCATTGACACAGTGCTAACTAAGTTGCTAGAGTTTCCATATATCAACTCTAATATCAGCAGATGGCCTTGCATACATGTATCTCATAGCAGGAGAATGTCTGCATTCACACACAAAATACCTATTGACAGTATACTCCGGGTGATTTGCCGTGCGGTCAGTCGCGAAACGTAATTACATTATAGCTGGCGTAGCGATCTAACACACGGAGCTAGAGCTAGTTTTGGTCGGAAAAACATTTTTGTGATGCTACGTTGCTAGCGTTTAAATATATCAACTACAATGTCAGCAGATGGCCTTACATGTTTGTCATGGCAGGAGAATGTCTGCAGTCACACACACGGAATACTCATACAGTATACTCCGGTTTACCGTACATTGTGACCGTACATATACTGCATGTAGCTAACGAGGCTAGCTGTATGCTAGCGCAAAACAATGTATTCATGCAAGTTACATTGTATGGTAGCAGAATACCCGTATACGATTGCAATTATAAACACGTTATTGCTAGCCTAATATGAACCACTAGCTTTTGTTCATAGTAGTTTTATTACACTGCATTATAGTTGCCTTTCCTCCAAGCTAACGTTCATATCGTGTTAGCTACCAAGGTAAACAAAGCTAGGTTAGCATATTAGCAGGCAAGCTGTTCATTACACAACTACTACTAACGAATCTAAAACAACTAAGTTTCTCTAATATTTTGTGATTTGCATTTGATTTCGTCCAGCCAGATCCTGGCGGACAATCCATGACGGGGAAGGGACTTCTACTGAGGCCTCGTGCTAAAAGGCACCGCACCGACTGTGCGCAAGCAAGATGCGAGGAGGAGGAATATACCGTGTGTATATATGTATATTTATGTTCATTTTGTACATTTCTAAAAATAAAGTTTAATGGAAATACTTAATAGGCCTATCCTTTCTTCCCTGAATTCATATATAGCAAACCATGATTTGATTTCTCATCAAACAGTAGTAGTTTATAACGGGTAAAAATAACTTACTCTTTGTTATGAGAGTGGCTCGTAGGCCACAACGGAAAGACAAGGAGACATACACGAGTTTACAAAACCACGGCACATTTATTGTGGTAAATGCAGAGATAGTCTTCCTGCAGCCGCTTTGGAGAGAGACTGGGGCCGTCGTGTCCGGAGGTGTCCGTGATCGTGCTGATTAGCCTCTTCAGCTCCACCCCATCGTAAGACAAAGGCCCTGGGGCCGTCACACTCTTCTATAACAACAGTTCCGTACCGACGCCATGATAAGACTGATGTTACGCTGAGAGCAGCCGGGAAAAGCACTGACATGGGCGCAGCCTCTCTGGTGGTTGACTAATCAGAACGAGTGGCCGAGCTGACCAATCGGAGCACACTAGGCTCACAGGGAGGGGGGGGCAAGAGCTCCAACGAGTCGTTTAGTGGAGAAAGTGAATACTGCTGAATACACATGCTTGACAGAGATGCTGTATGCGAAACCAATGTGAGTTTGGAAAATTGCACAGTATAAATCTATTTTAGTATACCTCAACAATGGAATTATGATCAGTGGAAATGGCCATGACATGGGCTCTTTAACTTTTGTCCAGTTTCTGAACAGATATGAGGAGCTGTGAGCTCTGTGTGCTAACAGCTAACGGCTGATGTTTTGGGACATGTTGATGTGGTGATGGGTTGACAGCATGTCGAGGATAACATCATATGTATATCCTTTGTTTAAATATTCCCTAAAGATTTCCATCTCTTCTTCCATTCTTTCCAACTCAGTTTAAAATTCGTGCAGAAACAGTTGAATAGTACCAAACCAAATACGTGGCGCTGTCGGGTGCTGACCAATCACGAAGCGTCATTTCTTGACTGGCAGCAAAAACAACCAATCACAGCAGTGCTTCTCTGGCTGGCTCTGTCCAATCACAAACAAGAAGTGTTCTCCCTAAAGGGATACCCTTTCTGTAAAAGTTGAAATGTTGAAGTCTTTTGTGAAATGCTGAAAGGTTTTTTCAAATGTCGTTGTGTTTTATGAAATGTAGAAGTGTTTTCTGAAATGCTGTAGCGTTTTGTGAAATGCTGAAGCGTTTTCTGAAATGTTGTAGTGTTTTGTGAAATGCTGTAGTGTTTTGTGAAATGCTGTTTTGACTTGCACTTCAGGGCCACCGTAGAGAACAGAGAAGAAGCACTGGCCAAGGGTTTGTCAAAACATGTTCGTTGGTAGCATAGCCGCGGGAAGTCATTTTACTTAGGGGGTGCGGCCAAAAGTGGGGAGAAATTTCAACAGTAACATGAACAGTGGCGACTGGTCATTAGGGGCAGGTGGGGCACAGCCCCACCTAGTGTCAGCAGAAAGTATTACACATAATGATTACAAAAAATGGAAAGAGATGCAAAAAAAGAAATTAAAAAATATATAAAATATATTTTAAGGTCATGTTTAATCATCTGATTCGTCTGTACATTGCTGTTTTAGTCTGTGTTCTTCTAATTAGTGTCTACAGTGCCGTTTTGAGCCATGTGGGACAAAACCTGATCATGCCCCACCCTTTCACTGTCAAAGTGAACGGTGACTGTAAAAACTACACTGCGCATGCTCAGAGTATTTTTCAATGTAATGTGTGTGGCAAAAAAAAAAACACCATAGGGGCACAGAGCTGCCATCCCCACCATACGTCATCTCACATCATTCAGAGCTGATTGGCTGTAAGTACGTGTGCCGCGAAAAGTGTGGTGTGTGAAGAGCATGGATGTATAATAAGAGGAGACGAGAGCTGCAGTGACGCGTCCTAAAACCAGGAAGTAAGCTGCAAAAAAGCAATGAGGTTTCTCTATAGGATTTTAGAAAATAGCTTGAAATAAGATCTGTGGGAAACGTACCTGTTAGATAAATGCACGTTTTGTTCAGCCGGATAATATCCACATGTCTACCCTACTTTTATAATTTTCGAATCATAAATCTATCGATTAGATTTATGATAGACTTTTGAAATTACAAGAAGATAAGGAGGACTTTTACAAAAAAAGTTATAGAATTTTTTGTCCAGAAGGATAGGCAAATGGACTTCATCTTCAAGTCAAGGTAAGACCGCCATTTTTTGAAAATGGGATCTTACTTAGAGAGAACAATTCAATATTTAAATGATCAAATTACATTTTTTGGGTATCCTTTTGTTGAACTGTCTGTTTAAAATTAATCGAAGCATCAGACAAAAAAAGCTTTTGAAAATAATATTATATTTTGGTTTAGGTCAAAATATAAGATTTGTAAACCTGAAGAGTCAGTGCCAGTGCCTCAGCAGCCATGAACTTCACTGCACGTCACTGCAGAAGCTTATATATAGACATCTAAGTTTTTTGTGCCCCACCACTTTTGTACATATAAAAACGCCACTGAACATGAACATAATAGTAACCGTCAAAAAAGCCCTATTAATAATGACAAACCACATTGACAGTGGCATTGTGCACAAAATGTCCATATTTATAAAGAAAAGTAATGTTGTGGCAGAGACCACATAGATACAGACAAATAATTCACCAAAACCATTCCGCGAGCCGCGAGCAAATTCGTCAGAGCAGATCGCACCAGACAGGAAGTCAAGCGCTAGCAACGGCATAGAGCATCCGTTACATTTTTAAAATAAATTATTTGTTTTAACTGTTAGGCTAAGGCCCCGGCTCCACGAGGACAAATACGGCAAAACGCATCGGAGTAACGCAAATGCAACCGCAAAAAACCTTCCGTCCCCACGCAATATACACCGGATTGTGTCAAGCTCCACGAGACGGCTCCGTTTACATCCAAACGCTGGAAAAGCTGCAGTACATATGCCGAACCTGTACGTGGCGCTGTAACTTCCTCCACAAAAGCAGCAACTTCCTCCACAAAAGCAGCGAAGAAGAATGGTTGTCATGGCTGCACTTCTGTGTATTCTCCGCGGTGGGGGCCGACAGAACCGGGCAGAGTTTTTCGCCGGTCAGCGTGTGTTAAAGTTTAAATCTTCCGGACAAAATTATAAAAGTGCCGGTCAAAGGTCTTCATTGTTATTTATTGAGCTTTAAAACAAATTAATAACGACGATATAATTAAGCAATAGCTCACGACAGGCCGTGGTATATGCTCATTATATCACAGCTTCGCGTCGGGCCGAACCACGCCCCTTAGCTGTGATATAATGAGCATATATCACGGCCTGAAGTGAGCTATTGCTTTTATAAAACGGTTACCAAGTGTGGCAATATGAATGAAAAATACACACTCTAATTTAAATAGTTGTTATTATTAAATAATGATGTTCAAAATAAAATAGTCCGTCCGTTACCTTCTGCACGAAACATAGTGCGAGGTGGTTGCTATGCAACAACACTAACAACAGCTAGCGAACATATTAGACAGAGAGCGTTGATCCATTATTTGGCTATTTATTTACATTAATGTGTATGTTGCCGTTTATTGTGCACCCACTGAAAACCTGTCCAGCATCAGTAGCATGGCTTACGTGGTTACTTGTATAGGCTGAGGTTGTTCTAGGCTGTTGCTTGGTGTGGCGAGAATATTGCTCCACTTTCTCCGGTCCCTGAGATTGGGCTTCCAGTAGCTCTGGAGAGAGCTTTCTCACCTGTGGCCACTAACGGTCATAATTTCTCTGCTTTGTTTCAAGACCCGCATCAGAAAGCTTTTGAATGGTGATACCTTTCCAGTTGGTCTACCTGCTCTTCACGTAGCTCTACATGTCGTCGTTTAGGTGCTTTTTGTTCTGGAGATAGGCACTCCTCAATCCACTCCTCCATAGTAAGACCCCCCCCCCCCCCCCCCCGGAGGTCGAAGTTAATCTTAAATGTTTTTGCGGACCTTTTTGATTACAGATTTGAAAACATCGTTGCTCGCTTTAAAAGTAGCACAATTCATTATGTCAAACCTTGGAAAGTATCTAAATATCCCTGCCCTAATGCCAAAGGAACTGCACACTGAATATGTTTTTGCCGTTTGATGTCTATGTCTGAACCGTTGCGTAAAAAGGAGGGTTTCTGCCCCGTTACTTCTCCGCTGCTTTCTTGTTCCAGTTTGAAAAGCAAACTGCAGGCAGTTTGCTTTTCAGCCCAACTGTATACTGTTTATCTCAGACGCGGAGGGTTACTGAGTTGTTGTGAAAAGTAACTTACAATTCTACCCGTGGTATACGCTCAGTATACCACGGCTAAGAACCAATCAGATTGCTTGATTTTACTTGTCCGTTTTATAATGATATATAATCATCAAATACACAGAGCCTGTCTCTTTTTCCTCTCTTCTGACAGCGTCAGTGTCTGTCTCATGCAGCAGCTGATCCTGTAATGAGTGACCCGACAGTAAAAATGAACATATTTATAACTAGTTTAGGTAGTTTGAGAGGTAATTAAAATAGCTAAGGGTGATGATCTGACTTGAAGTGTGTGTTTTGCTCCCGCTGCATCACAGCGGCAGGAGCTGCGTGTCTCCGTCCTGTCAGATTAGACTTCACTCGCGTTTATGTCCATATCGAGATAAAGATAAATAATCTGAATTCAAGGAGGAGCTCCTGTAGATGTTGCACAAAGAACTGTAGCATGGTCAGCAGCGACTGGAGCACGATAGCAACCCTGCGGGGGAGAGGCGGGGCTATGAAAACGAATGACCGTATAGGCGACTCCACGGCCCCGTTGGACCCCCCAGAGTGCTCCGTTCCCAGATCTATCCACCTTTGGACCCGTTGTCGTTTGCGGGGTCTGTTTCTACGTTTCCCTTACGGCGTCGTCGAGCTTAGAGGGCTATACGCATGAGAAATATGCGGATTCAACCCGTTTTCGTCCTCGTGGAGCCGGGGCCTAAATAAACCATTACAGACCTTGGTTACATCACTTAGCAACAGCTGCACATGCCCACATGCTAACTATGGGTCATTACAGACCTTGGTTACATCACTTGGCAAAACACTGCACAGCGGCAGCATTAAAGGAAAACATCATCTTACCTTGTGTTGGGGCTTCACAAAACTCCAAATGTAGCTTTCCTCTCTGGGGTGGCACTAATGAAGACCCTCATTAGGGCAGATACATCCACATTGTCCAAAATGTCACTATGGACATGCATTAAAGTCAGATGTGTCAGTCTCTTCTGTGTCATATTACTCCGTAACCATGTTTTCAGACGGCGTAGGGTGGAGAAAGACCGTTCTGATGAAGCAACCGAAATTGGCAGACAGAGGCAAAGTTGTATCCGTTTTTCAACGTCTTGGAAAATCCCTCTTGCTTGTGGATGGAGCTTAGCCACATTTGTGGCTATGTCTTGTACCATGTGACAGGGAGAATCACCAATGGCATCTCCAAGCATCTTAAGCTGGAGGTCCAGTCGGTAATGGTCAGCATCAGAGTTTAGCTGTGGAAGATGAAGAGACTCTAGATCCAGGGTTTGTTGTTGGCCCCTACTGTTAGCTGCCTCGATGAGCACGTTCTCTCTGGGAGCTGCTAGCTTCATGCCATCATGATCAAATCTTCTGTTCAGCTCAGCGGAGATCAAGTACTGTAGCTGGTCCACTCTTTTTATTGGGTTGTTTGTTGGAAAATGTATCCAAAATCCTTTTTTGCGCCATTCTAGAAAGTCTGATAGTTCACATTCTCTCTGCAGTGTGACGCGTCAATTACGTCACGAACCCACGACCTACGACCTGGATGACTCGGATTTTATTTACTTGGAAAATAAATTCAAGTGACCTGACTGATACAAATATATACTATGACTATTATATGCTATTGTATACAGCAAATTTTATTTTAAGTAAAATCATAAGTATTTTATGTAGTTTAATCATTTTTATTTAGGTGGTCGCTCAGTTTTTCAAATGTACATTCTGAGAGTAAGTACACAGTAGTTATGTGTTATTCTATTTATTCTACTTTATTAATATGACTCTTTAAAAAGGAATACACTTGTCTGTTGTCAGCACTGGATAAGTTTAACGCAGTTTTTGGTAATATAACTGATAGATTTAATCAGTTCACTGGTGTGAACAGCAAACAGAACAATTATATAAAGAAACTACACTTGGTTTGTTGAATGCATGAGGTCTGACGTTGAAGAATTTTGACAATGTGGAGCAGATGGACCTCAAATGGAGAGCCCGATTTAAATGTAAAAAAATAATTGGGAAAATGTAAACGTTATCAGAGAACTGATGACACAAATCCCTGCTGACCTGCCGACACCCATCTAATGATGACCTTTCAGTGACCACAACCACTGGATATTAAAACAGATAAGACAAGACTTATGTTTAAGTTGCACATGTTTTAGCCAACAAGAAGGATGATTAATGTGGATAAGACAACATCGTGATCCCAGATATTTGAAGTGGGTGGTGAAGCCGTAAGTAGAGTACAGACCCACCTGTGGAGTCTAAACCCTGGTGATGATGAGATGAGGAAGATGCTGAAGCTCTCTGTGTGATGAGGAGTGGTCTTCTGATGAGCTCAATGTGGGCATCAGGTATGTTGGGTGTGGTAAATAGGCTAAATTGACAGACAGCAACTACTGACTGGCTGATGGAGGTCATGGCAACATCTTGTTGGTTTAACTGAATGAGTGAACGCCCATAATCAGTTGGTTAAGGACATGGGAGGAGAGAGAGAGAGAGAGAGAGAGAGAGACAGAGAAAGAGAGAGAGAGAGACAGAGAGAGAGAGAGAGAGCTATGAATGAAAAACTGAGGTCTGCATTTCCTTGTAGTTTTTCCTATAAAGAAGTAACTCTCTGACAGAGATATTGTTTTGATGTCCTCCCAATAGAAAGTAAGTTCCCCTATGAAGATGTTTTAAACGACCTGAACCTGACCGACAACAAGTTGGTCCGACCTGCCAAAGACTACAAGAAACCAACATGGGTCTATGTCCAAATGTCAATTCTGGCAATTCTAGATGTGGTAAGTGCAACTTTGAATCATTATTTGTAATAATAATAATAAAAGAAAACAAGTCAGACAGACAAAACAACAAATAAATGAGGGGCCGCAGGCCTTGGCAAAGAGGTGGGACTTGAGGGCCCTTTTAAAGCGCAAGAGACGGGATGTTGCGGATCACCGCAGGGAGAGCGTCATAGTACGATCTGTAACAGATCAGTACTTGTACATAGTGCCTCTAGGAAACAGCGTAATACTATCACTATTGAAGGAAGCATATACAAGTCAGAATAGTGCGACAAAGTGTCCTCAAAAATAATACCTTTAATCAGTTTCTCCCCCAAAGCTACCTTGAAGAAACATCGTTGGGGCTTTGCTTAGTGTGATCCCGTTAATGCAGCGACATCACAAAGTGGGTTTACAAAGGAGCTTTGACTTCTTTTCCACTTGCTGAAGGTAGTCAGCATGTTAACTTCAAAGTGCAATGTTTTATGACAGTTTCGCATATAGAAGGTCAGCTACCTTAATGTGGTAAAAATGTTCACACTATTTCTTCGGTTACAGAAAGAGATTGACCAGACTTTCGTTTCTTTCGTTGTGATTTATATGGTGAGTTTGTTTTGAGAACCAATTTGTGATTTTCCTATATTGTTTATTCTACTGTAGGTTGAAATCAGTTGCTGTAGATTGCATCTTAAAGGTCTTTATTTTTATTTGTTTTCTTCCCTTCTTCCTTGTTTTCCTGTGTAGAAATGGGAAGATCCGCATATTTATTGGAAACCACATCACTTTGATGGCCTTGATAAGATGACTGTTCCTACTGATTTGTTGTGGAAGCCAGATCTAATGATTGAAGAGATGTAAGTTGGAATTGTTGTGCATACTCACAAATCCACACACTCACAACAGTAAATGGTGATGGAGCCTGTTATTATTAAGAAGGACATGCACAATAAATCATATGGATGTAAAAAGATGATGCAACAAAGTTTAAACATATTGTTTTTTTAATTATATTTTTACACCTATGTATTGTGTGGAAAACAGCTGTGGTTAGAATGCAATGAACAATGAAGCAGATACCCCTTAACTGACTTGAGCCGGGTTAATCAAATGTAAAGGGGACCTATCATGCAAAATGCACTTTTGTACGTCTTTTCTACATGAATATGTGTCCCCGGTGTTCCAGGGAACTCACCAAGTGTCAGAAAACACAACCCTCTCTATTTTCCTCCATACCCAAATCTCTAAAAAAGGGGCTGCAACGGAACTGATAAAAACTGATCCAGATTTGAACACTGTCCTGATGTCAGGACGGTGGCGCTACGGCTATTGGGCCAACTCCACCAATCAGGAGGAGACAGCCACGGCCATTGCCGTTCGAAAGCGCTGGAGACGCTGTAGTACATATGCCAGGCCTGTAGGTGGTGCTGTTCTCACTGAATCTGCCCTTGCAAAAACAGGGGTAAAAAAGAAAGAAATGAGGCATGGCTAAAATGCATGATCTGTTTGGTATTTTGAAAAAGAAAAAAGTATAAATATGCCTTATATAGGTATGGTCCTACACTATATTATTATAATATAGCATGATAGGTCCACTTTAAGATATAGAAATGTGTGATATTGTTATACTGTGTGGATAGTATTTCTATATTTAAAGTAATGTGTCACGATTCTTATGTTATGTCACGTTTTTAGTTTTGTATGTCTAGGTTTGGGTTTATTTTGCTGTTCTGTTCTCCCTGTTTCATGTTTTCCTCCTTGTTTCTTGTCTGGTCCTTCTCCCTGTGTTTTCCTCCCTGTCGTTAGTTTCCCTGGTGTGTCTGATTGTCTGATTGTGTTCACCTGTTTCCCTTGTGTTTCTCCCTCCTTTACCCAGCTGTTTCTTGTTCCTTGATTACCCGTCCCTGTATTTAGTCTTGTCTTTTCCTGTGTTTCCTCGTCGGTTCATTGTTGGTTTTTCCTGTCTCCCTCCATGTTGGTCACGATAATTTTTTGGTGATGTATATTCCTAGTTCTACCCATGTTATCCATGCCATGCTTTTTTGCTCATCAGCTTTGTAAATAAAGCTCGTTTTTGTTTCTAGACCTGTTACCTCTTTTTGTAGTCTGCATTTGGGTCCTAACTTTTTCACGCAACGTAACATAATGAGGGTACATTTCAGGAAAATACAGACTTAAAGGAGACCTATCATGCTATATTTGAATAATATATTGTAGGGCCATACCTATATAACAGCGACGTGCAGTCAGTGGAGGCAGGGGAGGCAGAGCCTCACCTGTCATACTCCAATGTAACGGAAAAACAATTAAAGAAAAACTAAATAATAATAATAATAAAATGTCTCCACTGATCTTGTGTAAATGTGATTTCTGTTTGATTCCAATCGCATTTTATAGTCAAAATCAGCAAATTTGCCGAGCTCCGCTACGGGAGCGATGAGAAGTGAGGCAGGCACGAGCTCTGCCTCTCGTAAGCCCACAGTAACTTGCTGGAGCGCGGGCACTAATTTAGCGCGGCCACTTATTTTGTGAGCGCGCTCAAGCCATTTACTGTGGGGTGACGCATTCTGAGGGGAGGCACAGATGAGATCTGCCTCACCTCAGAATGCGTCACCCCACAGAAACTGGCTGGAAAGCGGGCCCTAAGCGCATGCCTGTTACCATCTCACTGTAGGTCACCAATGTAATGTTTGTAGATCCCTTTATTACATTTATCCTCGCCATCCATAGTCTCTAAATAACTTATTTCACGTATATATGACATTTAGGCTCGCTACACATATACAACGGCAATGAAAAAATCACAAGGGGAGGCAGCCATAACCTCTGCCGCACTGAAGGGGGCGCACGTGAGCCCACAGGTTCTTGTTGCTACTGTTATTCTACCGCAAACAACAAACTCGACTTTTGAAACTACAGGAAGATAAGGACGACTTTTACAAAACAGTAATAGAGATTGTTGTCCAGAAGGATAGCATGGACTTCTATTCATCTTCAAGTCAAGGTAAGACCACAACTGTAATGAAAATGGGATCTTACTTAGAAAGAACAATCCAATATTTAGATTTTGGGTATCCTTTTGTTGATCGGTCTGTTTAAAATTAATCATAGCATCAGACTAAAAAAGCTTTTGAAAATAACAGAATATTTCGATTAAGGTCAAAATAGGCTATAATATTTGTAAATCTGACTCTGAAAGAGTCAGTGCCTCACCAGCCATGAACCTCACCGCACGTCACTGCTATATAAGGTATATTTATACTTTTTCTTTTTCAAAATACCAAACAGATCATGCATTTTAGCCATGCCTCATTTCGCTCTATTTTGCTCTCCTCCACCCTGTCTTTGCATGAGCTGCAACTGACCACGCCCCCCTGCAAAGGAGGGGGCTGAGTTACGAGCGTCATGTTACCATGCTGTTACCATGCCACGGCAACCTCTCATTCCCCTGATTGGTGGAGAGCTGGCCATATAGGCGGAGCTCCTCGTCACTGACGTCAGACTATTTTCAAATCTGGATCAGTCTGTATCAGATCCGTTGCAACCCCGTTTTTAGAGATTTTGGGTATGGAGGAAAAGAGAGAGGGTTGTGTTTTCTGACACTTGGTGAGCTCCCTAGAACACCGGGGACACATATTCATGTATACAAGATGTACAAAGGTGCATTTTGCATGATAGGACTTCTTTTAAACAATAGTATAATAATTTAGATAAATGTTTCATTGTATTAAAGTATTACACAATGTGAAAATCAGTTTGAAGCATAAAGTGTTTGCTCTAATTTGTACAAATGTATGTTTGTTGTCATGCAGGATAGAGAAGGACAAGGATATTCCAAATCCCTTTTTCACCATTCACTCGAACGGTTTCGTTGAAAATGTGAAGAACCTTATGGTGGTCAGCTCGTGCAAGATGCAAGTTTACAAATTTCCTTTTGATACTCAGAGCTGCAACTTGTCTCTCAAGTCTATCATTTACCCAGGTGAGCATTCAGAAGTTTCTAGACATTTATCTCAAATATGTATGTTGTGTGTTTGATTGCACGTTTGTGGTAATTATCTCTTTAAAGGCTAATTTTCACATGAGCACACACCAGCACATGCATTTATCCTGTGTTGATCTGATAAGACATGTCAAACTTGTATTTTCACTTTCATCTTAGAGGAGGAGTTGAAGTTTCAAGTCTACAAAAACAGTTCACAGGCAACAGAATGGACTCGCGAAATTATGAGTACGGAGTCTGAGTGGCTGTTCATGGGCATGAAAGTCGAGCACCGATCTGTCCCACGTTTTCATCAACACCAAAGCGTTGTAATTTATACTGTAAGTGTGTTGTACATTTTACTTTGCTTTATTTCTGCAAAAATGTGCCTGAAAATGTCTGCAGCTCCACTTGCTGGTTTTATTTAGCTTGCATTCTAAACAGCGGAATAAAAAAGAGCAAACCCATTGACATTGTTGTTCATTGGAAACATTGTAATCGCACATTTTTGATGGTGGCCTCTTAATCATCCTTAACAACTGTGACAAAATATAAAATATAGTTAAATTATATAAACAGGAAACTTCATATTTCAGTGGAGCAATATCTTTCATATTGCATGCAAAATAACTTAAACCCATAATCAATAATGTTTTTGATCATTGCAGCATTAGTGAACAGATTCACTGTTTTTCCATCTTGGATCACAGATCACCATGAAGAGGCGGCCTCTCCTCTATATTGTCAACTTCCTGGTACCTGTCCTGCTCTTATTCGGTCTGGACTTGGCCTCCTTCGTGATCTCTGACAGCGGGGGAGAGAAGCTCGGCTTCGAGGTCACTTTGCTGCTCGCTGTCACTGTGATGCAGCTTATTCTCAACGACATTCTGCCTTGCTCTTCAGACAGTATACCGCTTATAGGTAGAGCAGCTCAGAGTCATTATTTTATTGGACTTTCATTTAATTCAAGCAGGAACAACAATGGCTTGCCTTTCATCCTCTTTAATGATGTTGCCTTTTCTCTTCAGCGGTGTACTGCATTGGGATATTTAGTTTGATGATGGTCAGCCTTCTGGAGACGATTTTGGTGATGTATCTGATTGAGAAAGACTCTGCATCTAAAGAAAAAAAGGCAGATAAAAAAAAACAGGGCAACTATGATGGAGGTGAGACTGAACACATTCTTTAAACCTGTGGGTTTTAACTATTGTTTTATTGTATTTACTCATATGTTTGGAATACACAAAGAAACATCTACAATTAATAATACATTATTTTGAACATGCTGCTGTCCTGTGTCAACAATTTCCTTTCAGATGTGAAGAAATGGACTCGCTGTGCTTGTGTGTGTAATGTGTCTGATGAACCGCCATCTGAACTGCTGTCTGTGGCCAAAGAGGTGAGAATTGGGTTACTCTTAAAACAAACAGTTTGGTATAAAAATTGTTTACAGTACCAACTCTTTATTCTCACCACAATTGACAACAATTGGTATATCAAATTGAACAGCTGGTAATTTGTTATGGTTGTTATGATCCATGATCACTCCACTAAAAAAACTTCTGCAGGACAAAAGAAGCCAACTGATGGAGGAGTCCAATTCCTTGGAGAAGCACCCAGATGAGCTGAGTGAGGCGGTGAAAGGACTCTCTCTGCTCCTCAGCAGGAAGGAAGGAAGGAAGCCCGACTACTGGACCAGAGTGGCTAAAAAATTGGACAGGATTTTCTTTTTTGTCTATGTCACAGTGTCCGCTCTGTTTTTGGTTGTCCTCTTTTCATTATGGATCACTG
Organism: Trematomus bernacchii; assembly: GCF_902827165.1. Classification (NCBI taxonomy): domain Eukaryota; kingdom Metazoa; phylum Chordata; class Actinopteri; order Perciformes; family Nototheniidae; genus Trematomus; species Trematomus bernacchii. Next base: position 129,378 of record NW_022987890.1, on the reverse strand, counting down.
CAGAAGACTAGTAGTGGTAAACAATTGGGGTCTATTCAAAAACATGTTTTTTTTATCCACCTAAAATGTCTGACATTGACTAAACCGACTTGTATCTTTGCAAGTTTGTGAGAGAATTTATTATATATTCTTCTACTAAAGGCGGCACATGTCTATGGAATAGACTTGCAAAACTAAGATTAAATGTATTTCGGGCAAGCTAGATTAAGTGTGTCACAAATTCAAAAGCCAAACATATCCACAAGGAAACAGTCTACTACATTAACTATTGCTTCAAACTGCGAGTCCACCTAGTGCAAGCAGTGATGGACAGGTCAGGGCCAAATCCAGAATTTCTCAATCGCTAACCCTAGGCAAGGCAATGCACGTTTATTTATATAGTACATTTCAACACAAGGCAATTCAAAGTGCTTTACAAAAATGAAAGACATTAATTATGAAATGACATTTAAAAACACTCATGTAAAAGCAAAGGTACATGAATTAATGTTACAGTGCAGTGTGAGATACACACATCTGAAATGTTTAGGTCTGACTCTGTTTTTTCTATCACCTCCCTTTCTTTCTACTTTCTTGTTTAACTGTTTCATGCTAAACGAACCCCCCTTTGGAAAACTATAATCTGACCCCATGGTACCTTTTAGTTTCGCCAAAACTATTCCTTTTTTATTTTTAAATGCACATTAGTTAAGTTTACCTTGTCTTTCTAGGACTTTTTTGGTGTCCTCCGTGAACCAGGGTCTTGAAACCAAAACGGCACACGTAGGGGACTTTAACCACCTACGAGGGGACTTTAACCTGTTGAGATCTCCATATTAGGTTGAATAATTAAAACGAAAGTTAGTTATAATCAAATATAATCAATTATATTCTTGTATAACCCAAAATGAAAATGCTTCATATTTTATGATTTTCTATATTTACAGTATAAACAAAGTGGTTTGTTAAGTTGAGTGTAAGACCTATTATGGTTTATGGGTGTCACTGATAAGAGAGGAGAGACAGTTTATTCCCTCTTCCCTCACAGCAGTACACAGGGAGGGGGGCTCCTGACTTAAGGAGAAATAGACTGAGGCCCCAAAAAGGTGTTTGTGCCATAGCCGAGAATAATATTTTCCAGTCCTGCACACTAGAGGTCATGACCTTTTTACGCAAACATGGGAAGATGTGTCTTATGCCATAGCCATAGAATATGTCTGGTCCTGTCCAGTCCTGTTCATCAGAGGCCATGCCCAGTTTCCACAAATATGGGTATGGAGGAGGTGTCTTTAGGTTTTTCTGTCCTGTTTTTGAGCATAAAGACACTGGCAGAGAGAGAGAGAGGGGGGTTCCCCTGGTATACTCTCTCCCGGTAAAGCTCTCTCCCTGAGAGCTGGGTTTTTGCTCTCGGTAAGGTTCTCTCAAACTTGGTAAATATCTCTCGAATTTCTTTGTTGAATGCGGAGTGACCTTCTTGGTTGAATGAGCGGAATGAATTGATGTGTGTTTGTGAATGTTTAGTATCCCGCCACCTGTGAGGAAATTCCTCCGAATTCATGCGGAAATAGGTGTGGAATTGATGTGAATTGATTTGGTGAATGAAACTCTGAATGTGCTTTTTATTATCACCGGTCGTTTATGAGGAGATGCCTCTAAATTCTATCGGGAGATTTAAATATCACAACTGAATTGGGCAGTTGAAGTTACAATTTAGTGTAATAAATGTAAAACTGTGAATTGAGAATTTCATATTAGAACATGATCACAGCATGATATGTTTTGTAGGATTGTCATGTTGTAACGAGAGAAGGTAGAAACCCTGTATAAGTGTGGACCAATTTTTCTTCAAATAAACTGATCCCACCTTTTGGATTGGGACAACTTAAAAGACATCTGCACTCTCCTCTCCTGCTTAAAAGGTAAGATTGCACACTGCCTCACTCACACTTAGGTAGGGCCACACCTCATTACTGATATCAAAATCCTTCGGGATCGCTAAAACAGATTTAGCGGGTCGTCTGAATTGAAACAGCAGTTAATTGAACCTGGTTCTCCAGGAGTTAATAGAGGTGAGATCTTGCTGACGTTGGTGGATTTGAACCAAGCAGTAAACTTACATAGACTCAATAACTTCTGTTAGGTCAATTAGTAGGTCTGAGTAATTTGCCGGAATAAATTATCAGCCCTCCCGACTCCTACAAACCCCTTTGGCAACTCAGATTTGGCATAGAGCTGTTGAGGCATGGACCGGTGATATACAAGCGAAGTTTGGGGGACGATCGGACCGTGTCCATTGGAATTACAGCAACATTGTGTTTTATGGCGAGGGATGCGTTTCCATGGAAACGCCATATGATGACACCCCATAATTGACGTAGAGCTGTTGAAGGCAGGACCATTAACCATTATCTGAAGTCTGCTGCTATTTTATGGCAAGGGATGCATTGCCATAGTAACACCACATTACGTAACATCAGATTTGATGTAGAGCTGTGTTAACCATTATCTGAAGTCTGCTGCTCTGAGCATGTCAGTTGGAGTTATGACATCATCGTGTTCCATGACACAGGTGTTTATATTTGAGCTAATGATGTTATGAAACAGCTGTGTGTGTGTCCAGAGATCAAAGGTTTCCATGGTGATGTGCAGTAATCAGTGAGAGGAGAGCCTTTCCATTGTTCTGAATGAGAGATAAACCTCTTACATGTGAACGTTTTGTTGAAGAACCGTAAACATCTCAAGAACTCTGAGCATCTGAAGTGTTTTTTTTTGTACTTTCGGGTCAATAAAGTTCCTAATTGTCTCGATGGTTCGCTGAATGGCCTCCTGACCCTTTTTGACCTCTGCCTTCTCCAGCTCCCGATGTTTCCCCGCCCTTGGGCAGTCTGGGTCTTTGATGAGGTCCACCATCTCAAGGGTCTTTTGATAAAACTGTGCCCGTGTGGAGGTTGTTCGACACCACCTCTGGTATGCCCCAAACTGGCTGTATAGTCCAGTGAAGCCACCTTAAAAGTATGAAACAAATATGTGATCTACTGCTCCCACACAATAAGTTACATGCATTTTAATTCAGAAATCATCAAATAAAATGTGGTTTTGTGAGAGCAGTATACAATTGTATTATATAACATAATAATCTTGATACAATGTCTGTATATCTGTTCAATGTCTGGGTAAAAATCATAATGTACCTGATGATTTGGCAAAGCGCATGAACGTTTCCTCCATGGTCTTGTCGACTGCACTAAGTGCCCCCGGTATCATTGAGCGGGCCACCGCAATTGCACCCTTATGGCGCAGTTCCACTACAGCGCGGAGCTCGCTTTAAGCGTGCCGTGTCGTGCCGTACCCGTTTTTGGTTGCGCTTCCACTAGGCCTAGTTACGGCCCGGCCCGGCCCGGGGCCACTTTTTCACCTCTTTTCTGGCCCGACAAAATTGTGGTTCTATCGGGGCCAACAAACAGGGCTGAGTCGGGCTGAGTATGCTAAACTAGAGAGAGGAGCGCTGGCAAGAGGGCTCCAACTACAACAAGATGGACATATTTGACCGTGATTTAATTGTAATACACGTTTCAAAATGATGCCGAAGTAACAACATACTGATACCGGTTAGTAAAAACCATGAATTAATGCTTTGTCAAGTCTGCAGACAGACGGCAGGCGAAAAACCTTTTAAAATTCGTGTTTTTCTAGATGGAGATTGGCTAAGCTAACGCAGTATATGCCCCGACCGTCCACACTCACAACAACGGCCTATACAGACATAAATAAAGCAGCGACTGTATTCACCATGACACAGGCAGTCTGTGGTTTGTACTTGTTTAACTTTTGTCGAGTTTCTGAACATATATAAGGAGCTGTGAGCTCTGAGTGCTAACAGCTAACGGCTGTGTTGTGTTTTCTGGAGTTCTCATTGAAGATGACATCACGGCTCCGCCTACACTGCGTTACTATAGTAACTACCCCAGTTCCTAAACTGTAATGGAAGCGCAGCATAAAGTGAGTCGGCCCTGTTAAGGCCCAACGCGGCCAAGCCGTACCGAGCCGTACCGAGCGTGGCCGAGGCCGACCGTGTAGTGGAAATGCGGCATTAGAAAGCAGGTCTTTGGCCCCTGGGTGTGTGTTCTCCAGGTTTGTCAGATAGACCTCCAGCCAAGTCAGATATCTGCAGATAAGGAAAGGCACAGATTACACATAGAAACATTTATTTTCAAAGCTTGTCTCATAATGCAAATTTGGTAAATTGTCATGTAAATAGCACAAACCTTGAGTAGTTGTGTCCATCAAATGCAAAGAAGATATTTGCCATCTCTCCATTGCATTTGTGAAACAACTGGATGTTGTTGGTCTTAACGGAGTGGAGTAGCATGAAGACAAGATGACAGTGGTTAATAAATGACATCCATAAGGCAGCTGTCTTTCCCAGGTGACCCTTGAGCACCTTCTCCTCATAGGCGTGATACTTCTCGATGAGGGTTAGAGTTGAGCGGTCTTTGAGGGCTTCATTGAGGTGCTCTCGATTGCAAGACTGGGTCATGTTGAGAAGTGCAGCAGGGTCAGTGATAAGGACGCTTTCCTCCTCAATGAACCGCTCCATCAACAGCCTCTCCATTGATTCGCACAGAGTTTTGAGGCAAAAGAGGTACTTTGCGTATGCCTTTCCACTTAAAACACCTTTGACGCCGGGTACCTGGCAGCCTCTCTGCTCTGCCACCTCTCCTATCTGCATGTGGTTATGTGTGTGCATGTATATCCTCTGTGTTTGTGCATGTATATCCTCCCCTGTGTGTGTAATGTGTGTTAACACAACAGAGTGGGGAAAGAAATGTCCCTGTAAGGGATTAATAAAGTGTGTCTTCTTCTTCTTCTTCTTCTTGAGGGATCCACTTGTCACTAGTTGTGCCTCAAACAGAATCTCTGCATATCCAGAACCACACATTTTGCGGCGTGTGAGCATCCCAATATAGTTCTTTTTTCTTTTGGTGTGAACGCAACTTTTCGGAACTATATCGGAACTATTGTGGGAAAATTAATCCGGTGTGAAAGCGCCTAAAGACAATCTGTTATACAATCAGAACTTTTGAAAATTATAACAGATGTTCTGAGAGCAGCCATCATGTTCCACAGTTTAACCTGTTAAGCCCAGGCCTCAGGCTCGAAAAATGACATGCCCAGAATGAATGATTATATCTTCACAACTATAAGGGGTATATGAATAATATTTTTTATCAAAGCAATGATACACCTGTGAGTTGGCTGTAGAAGTGTCAGAATCAATATAGATCTTGCTGTGTCAGAGTAAATTCAGATTAAACATAGTAAAAAAAAAATATTCTAATCTCCGCCTAAAAAAACCTATAACCTATTTCACTATTTATAGTGAAAACTACCCCTTAATGATGGAAACCCTCTTTCCTGGCTGCTAATTCAGTGAGTTTTGTCGTACAGTGATGAGACTTATACCAATGGAATCTGATGAATCTCAGCTTTCATATGATATGTCATTTATGCAGATAGCATGAAGTAGAAAAATCGCCAGTCATGTGCTAATGTGGCGTTAGCGTTAGTGTTCGTGTTCTAGTGTGTAGCCTACTTTGGGCTGCAAAATGATGTGTTAACAACAATTAAGCTAGAAACCTATATAAAACATACAAAACACATGAGTCTAGTTGAGTTAGCTACTTACCTTGTTTGTTTGAAGGTTGAATGTGTGTGTGTAGCCAAGTCAGCTACTTGTTTGTTTTTGGCGGGAAAAAAGGCGGGAATTTTCACTACTGCCAGTGCTGTATACTAGCATGCCACAGATACATGTGATCACTTTGGGAATAGTTTTATTGTGATCTTTGACCATCAAAACACGGGTCTAGACACATTATTTGTTCATTTATCTGCAATATTGGCTGAGATAGAGTGAAAAATGTGAAAATTCCGTTTTTGGTAATGGTGACACTAATTTGCATAAAAAATACATGTGGGACATCCAGACAACATTTTAACATAGCTCATCATTTTCTACATACTTTTTCCACTTAGGAAACACTGATTATAAGTATATTTCTGTGTCGGTGCAAAATACACCGTTCTTGGTACAAGACTAAAATGCTATTTTCTTGTAATGGCGGCACTAATTAGCATAATAGCATGCCACAGACACATGTGATCACTTTAAGAATAGTTTTATTGTGTTCCTTGACCCTCAAAACATGGATCTGGATACCTTATTTGTTCAGTTATCTGCAATAATGGCTGAGATATAGTGAAAGTTGTAAAAAGAGTGAAACTCGATTTTTAGGGTAAATAAACACTAATTTGGGAAAAAAATATACGTGGGACAATTTGCCAACTTTTTAACATAGCTAATCGTTTTCTACACCATTTTTCCAATCTAGAAAAGCTGATTAGAAGTATATTTCAGGGGGGTGCATGATACCCCCTTCTACCCACTAGACTATACGTTTCTCATGAAAAATGATGTCTCAGGAGTGTAGGGTTTTGGAATTATGGCAGGTTTAAAAAAAGAATATGAAGGCGAATTTCAAGCTGTCCTCCACTCTAGCTTTGAGATCACACACTAGCCTTAACGAGCTGCGCAATACACACTCATGTTAAAATCTGAAGAAGGCCTCTTTACCAAGGTCTGATAATGTTTAATATTTCTAAAAGTATGAATCTGATTTAAAAGTTGTTTAATATGAATAATGTCAGAAAGATGTGTAACATTTTAAAGTTGGAATGAGGTTTCTGAGTGAAAGTATGAAGGAGCAGTTAGCAGTTGAAGTCGCATTAAGATTGTTCAAGTCTGAAGAGTTTCTCCATTGACTTCCATGTTAAAAATGTGATGAATTATGGGATATATCTCGGGAATTATGAAAGTTATGAATGAGAAAAGTAATAGCAGTCGATTCCCGACCGAGCTGAACGTTTTGATGTTCAAACAGAGTTTCTGCGATGTGGAATGTGGGAGCAGAAGTGCAGCAAAATAACCCGGTGGAATAATAAATTATTCGTCCGTAGAAGAACAGATAGTTGGAATGCTGTATCACTTATGCCGCGTTTCCACTACACGGCCTCGCTCGGCCCCGCTCGGTATGGCTGGGCCTCGTTAGGACTGGCTCACTTTATGGCGCATTTCCATTACAGTTTAGGAACTGGGGCAGTATCTATAGTAACGCAGTGTAGGCGGAGCCGTGACGTGATCTTCAGAGGACCCCAGAAAAACAACACAGCCGTTAGCTGTTAGCACTCAGAGCTCACAGCTCCTCATATATGTTCAGAAACTAGACAAAAGTTAAACAAGTACAAACCACAGACTGCCTGTGTCATGGTGAATACAGTCGCTGCTTTATTTATGTCTGTAGGCCGTTGTTGTGAGTGTGGACGGTCGGAGCATCTACTGCGTTAGCTTAGCCAATCTCCATTTAGAAAACAAGCATTTTAAAAGGTTTTTCCCCTGCCGTCTGTCTGCAGACTTGACAAAGCATTAATTCATGGTTTTCAGTGGCGACTGGTCATTAGGGGCAGGTGGGGCACAGCCCCACCTAGTGTCAGCAGAAAGTATTACACATAATTATTACAAAAAATGCAAAGAGATGCAAAAAAAGAAATTAAAAAATATATAAAATATATTTTAAGGTCATGTTTAATCATCTGATTCGTCTGTACATTGCTGTTTTAGTCTGTGTTCTTCTAATTAGTGTCTACAGTGCCGTTTTGAGCCATTTGGGACAAAACCTGACCATGCCCCACCCACTCACTGTCAAAGTGAACGGTGACTCTAAAAACTACACTGCGCATGCTCAGAGTATTTTTCAATGTAATGTGTGTGGCAAAAAAAAAAAGACCATAGGGGCACAGAGCTGCCATCCCCACCATACGTCATCTCACATCATTCAGAGCTGATTGGCTGTAAGTACGTGTGCCGCGAAAAGTGTGCTGTGTGAAGAGGAGCTGCAGTGACGCGTCCTAAAACCAGGAAGTAAGCTGCAAAAAAGCAATGAGGTTTCTCCATAGGATTTTAGAAAATAGCTCGAAATAAGATCTGTGGGAAACGTACCTGTTAGATAAATGCACGTTTTGTTCAGCCGGATAATATCTATCGATTAGATTTATGATAGACTTTTGAAACTACAAGAAGATAAGGAGGACTTTTACAAAAAAGTAATAGAAATGTTTGTCCAGAAGGATAGGCAAATGGACTTCATCTTCAAGTCAAGGTAAGACCGCAATTTTATTGAAAATGGGAACTTATTCAATATTTAAATGATAAAATTACATTTTTTGGGTATCCTTTTGTTGAACTGTCTGTTTCAAATTAATCGAAGCATCAGACAAAAAAAGCTTTTGAAAATAATATTATATTTTGGTTTAGGTCAAAATATAATATTTGTAAACCTGAAGAGTCAGTGCCAGTGCCTCACCAGCCATGAACCTCACTGCACGTCACTGCAGAAGCTTATATATAGACATCTAAGTTGTTTGTGCCCCACCACTTTTGTACATATAAAAACGCCACTGATGGTTTTTACTAACCGGTATCAGTATGTTGTTACTTCGGCATCATTTTGAAACGTGTATTACAATTAAATCACGGTCAAATATGTCCATCTTGTTGTAGTTGTTGCCCCCTTGCCAGCGACGCTCTCTCTAGTTTAGCATACTCAGCCCGACTCAGCCTCGTTGTCTCTGGCCCTGGACCCACGATTTTATGAGGCCAGAAAAACTGTGAATTAGGACCCGCCGGCCGGTACTAGGCCAAGTGGAAACGCAACCAAAGACGGGCCGCTGACGTCACAGCCCTCTTGAACCGGGCTGCGGGCTGTAGTGGAAACGCGCCATAAATGATATTGATTGTGGGGGAAAAATGCACCCAGCATGCTTGTCTCGCCTCTGATCGGCTCTCCACGATCACATGACGAGCCACTGCCCCCTGTAACCAACCAGCATCTCGCATGCAGTGATATATAATGCGGTTCCGTGAGACATTTTCAAAATAAAATAACATGGAAATGTTATTTTTTATATTTTATATTTTCATTTCCTTTATTACTTTTGTGTGTTTTCAGATTTTGTGTCCTTGCCAGCCCGAAGGGGACACCCCCTACCTCCAAGGGACAAAACAAAAAAAAGGACATGTGATCCAGTCATTTCAAATCCATCCTGCCTGCACAAGCTGCTGCAGCTCAGTGGTTAAAGCAGGCAGTCCATATCCAGATCACTATGAGACATTGGTTAAAATCCCCACCATGGAAGAACATTTTGGGCTGTATATTAACAACGAATCTGTTTGGCCATAAAACATAATTTAAAAAATAAAAAGTTTGCTTGAATATTCACAAAAATTCAACAAATGCAATAAAAGAAAGGGACGAAATGTGCAAACTTTTACTGTTCACTGTCGTATAAATCTCTGTTTTGAGGCATGTTACTGGATATATCTTTTTTTTTTAACTACGCATTCTGGTACTCTCTGACATGAAAATAAAACAAAAAGACAACATTTACTTCAGGCAAATAGGCCAAACAACATTGCTGCATGTTTTTGGGGTCATTTTAGAGTCAGCAGAGTAAGGAGGAATTATTTGTTGCTTGTGCAGTGCCTGCGCCCTGCTGCTGCACAGCATTTTCTATTAAAGTTTACTAACATGTCCAAATTGCACATCTTGACACTAAACCAGTCTTCTTGTTTATTCGATTTATTTGTGCACGCTATTTCTCAGAACATTTATAAGTTATACTTTTACAAAGTGGTGGGGACTCGGGAGATATCCCCAGAGTCCCCAGCTCAAATGATGCCTATGGCTGTAACTCAGGGGTGTCAAACTCAATTTAATCGCGGGCCACATTCGCATAAAGGTTGCACTCAAAGGGTCGGTTGTAACTATATGAATATATAATATATATATAAAATAATGTATTATATTACATTATTGCCTCTGAATTGGATTATTATCGGATAGGATAATAACTTAGTAATTAACTACGTCTGAAAGCAGAAGTCCAGTGCAAATAATTGCAAGTCTCTTCAGTGCGCATGTCACAAAACGAGATGCATTGTGGGACATGTAGTTTATGGGAAACCTGCTTCTGTAAAGTGGTATTTAACCGTATAATAAACGTATTATATTCTTTGCAAGCTCTTGCAGGGCCAAATAAAATGAAGTCGAGGGCCGGATTTGGCCCCCGGGCCTTGAGTTTGAGACCCCTGCAAACTCTGTGGGACTAATAAATGAATTCTAATTGATATCCAAATGTGTGCTTTTATTTTGAAGGCCGTCCAGAAACCGGCGTTTTCTCTTCCTGGTTTTGTCTATTTTGACTTTTATTCGACCTCGCTGTCAGATTACAGAGTTGTCTGGACAGTCACTTTAAAAAACAGAGACATGCAAGATTTCTCACATTGCTTTTGTTTTTGTTGGCGCTTTACTGTTTTGTTAGCAAACTAGCTAAGTAGATAGTTAGCTTGCAGCAATGTCAACGTGGCGAAGGGTGCATGTGAATCTGCGGAAAGCACATGGGTTATTTCCAGTTTCCTCAAATCGGGTGACACAACCAAACACATGGAAGTATGGACATGTAACGTTATGCAAAAGCCTGAGTACAAGCAGACCTCTCCGGAATGACTTCTTTAAAGGTAGGGGGACATTATTGGAAGTGTCATCTAACCAAGCCAAATCAGAGCCAGAAATCATCACATTATGTATGTGTTTGTTAATCTACAAATGTAGGAAACTTGTATGTCACACCTGAAGCTCTCTGTTGATTGTTTAAATGTCCCCTTAAAATTCGGCATTCATATTTTCGTCAAAGCAAGTTATTTATTCACAATTTTACATCATAGGAAGTGTCAGAGAACAAATAATTAAACAAGATCACAGTCAGAAATACTCCTTTTTGATTTGTTTGTTGATCCACACATTTAGGACACTTATATGTCCCATTGGAAGCCCTCCGTTAAACAATTACATGTGTTTCTACAATTCGGCGTGCATGTAATTGTCCAAGAAACAGTTAGTTCTCTCAAAATGTGCAAATCAGAGAAAGTTTTCGAGAGGTAATCATCAGAAAAGCTAGCCAAGTCTCAGTCAGAAAACCTCCAATCCTTCCTTTATTTGTTAATTCATCGATGTAGGAAACTTGTATGTCACATCTGAGATCCTCTGTTGAACAATCAAATGTATTTCTACACATCGGCATGCATATAAGCTTTAAAGCAACAGTTAGTCAAAATATAATGTACATTTCCCACTGCTTCTCCTTACACCGCAGTCGATTTAAAGCTGACCCAGTTACAAAAGGAAGTCAAAATAAAAAATGTATACAAGCCGAATTGTAGAGTGAGAGATAAAGTTCTAGAAAAGATCTTAAATTGTGGTCTGGTGCGACTCAAAATCTGCCAAATTATGATGATTCAGCCCCACTGCTTATCCTAACATTACAGTCGATTTAAAGCTGCTCCATTTACCAGGAGAAGTCAACAGTGGTGTAAAGTAACTAAGTAGATTTACTCCAGTACTTGACATTTACTTGAGTATTTACATTGTCTGCTACCTTGTACTTCTACTCCACTACAGTTCAGAGGTACATGGTGTACTTTTCCTCCACTACATGTATTTAATACCTTCAGTTACTTTACAGATGTGGATGAATGATGTGAAATCTAATCAAGTGTTAAATCAGACTTTAGTTCCACCTGGAGTAAATCCACAAGCTACCCTGCAGTATACAAAGTCATTCAAACTAGCTGCTCCTTTACCAGCTTTGAGAACACTTTCATGATCAATCATTATAAAACATATCATATATATTATTCTGAAATGGACCAATCTGCACAATGACTACTTTTACTGTACTTTCACTATATTTTGATGAGAATACTTTTATACTTTTACTTGAGGAACATTTTGAATGCAGGACTTTTACTGTCACAGAGTATTCCTACACTCTGGTACTTCTACTTTTACTCAAGTACAAGATCTGAGTTCTTCTACTTTTACTCAAGAACAAGATCTGAGTACTTCTACTTTTACTCAAGTACAAGATCTGAGTACTTCTACTTTTACTCAAGTACAAGATCTGAGTACTTCTACTTTTACTCAAGTACAAGATCTGAGTACTTCTACTTTTACTCAAGTACAAGATCTGAGTACTTCTACTTTTACTCAAGTACAAGATCTGAGTACTTCTACTTTTACTCAAGTACAAGATCTGAGTACTTTTACTCAAGTACAAGACCTGAGTGCTTCTACTTTTACTCAAGTACAAGACCTGAGTACTTCTACTTTTACTCAAGTACAAGACCTGAGTACTTCTACCACCCCTGGTTTTTGGCTATATTAATAAACGTTGATTTGATTCAGACCTGGAGGTCCAGCTGGCGGCCATGAGGCAGAAGGCTCTGGACGCTCTGCCGGGGAGCGACTGGAGCCCGCTGGAGATGAACCGGAGTCTCCCTCCAGCGAGGGCGGATATTTTGATCGTGGGGGGGGGCGTGATCGGCTGGTCCATCGCCTACTGGATCAAACGGAAGGAGAGGGTGCGAGGAGGAGTGAAGGTGGTGGTGGTGGAGAAGGACCCAACGGTGAGAGACCAGGAGAGACCCATTATCATGCATTGTTGTTTACACCTTTTAAAAAGCATCCAACAGTATGTATAGCTTAAAACCACTTGATGGACATTTTCAAACATGCTGCATCCTATAGTATGATTTATTTATTTAATGGTTTTGCACAATTGAAAAATAGGATAGGAGAGGTCACAGGTTAGTGATTAAAACTAAAACATTACGATCCTATCTCATACTAGGGGCTTTGTTTTCCTTAATTTTGTTAAAGAATCTCCTATTTATTATATATGACTGACGGTATTGCAACTTAAAACCACTTGATGTACCTTTTCAAACATGCTGCAACGCAACCATTATTTAATGGTTTTTGCACAGTTAGAAAATACACTTATATAAAACAAACAATCGCTTGAATTCAATAACAATGGCAAACTTTAAGAACAACATATACTTTGTACATTTGTAGTATAGTACATTGCATAATTTAATCAGGCCATCACCTTTACTTATTCATTCTTGCCGGTATCGTTTCTGTCGCAATTTTCTTGGCGAATTTATTTTTCTCTCTAATTTCACACAAACTAGTGTTTATTATTTTTCGTATCTTAATGTCATCTGGTATTTCAAGGCATTAGTTGTTCTCCATTTGGGTTTTGAATAGTTTGCAATGAGGAAGGATGAAACGATTGGAGGAGAAACAAAAAATAAATCACCTTTTCTATTTAAACTTGCAGCAGCTCCTAGATGAGTGAAATTATGGTAAACTTTCTGGACAAAAATGCCTGAAAAATGTGTATTTGAGAGGGAATTTCTCTGCAAGTTGGGAAAAGAAATAAGGTTTTAATACCACAATTAATCAAAGAAGAAAATATGTAATATATCTGAGGTAGAATAAAAGTTTTGACACTAAAAGGACAAGATACAAGAGCGTCTGTAGCAGGGCTCTCGGCTAACTTCTTTCACCATCCTCCCGGAACCGTCCCGAAATACAATCTAAGCCGTCCCGAAATTAATGTGGACCGTCCCGAATTTAAAATATTAGTTTTTCTACATTATCATTAGTTAAAATCATTCAAAGTGACCTTTAACATAAATAAAACATCATACAAATCATTAGATGATAATTCATCAACCTTTTTAATTGAGTAAATCAGTCAAACACATAAACAAAGGCCAAATATATTTAAAAAAAACACACAAGCGAGAAAGTTACTCTAATATTGAATCCAATCAAGTTCTATCCAATTATCAAAAACATCCAACACTCTGTCCTGAAGACAGAAGACAGAACCCAGAGTAACCACTAACCAGGATGACAGTCTGTAACACAGTCAGGAGACCTTTACAAACTGCCCCGCCCCCTCGCACACAGACGGGGGAGAGAGCTCTCTCGTCTGGATTGGAAAGATCGAAAATAAGATCGAAAATACATCATAGACGCATTTTGTAGACTTATTGCATATTAGAAACGGAGTTGGCGAAACTAAAACTGCGATATAATGTTCATGTAGCAATAATACATGACATATATGTTTTAAATGTCTCCACTACCGATAAAAAGTCAGATAACGTCGGAACTTAACGCTACCACTGTCTTTAATAATTCCGGCCCGGGGCCCGTTTAATACCGGGGCTCGGTACCCATCCCTACATGGGGAGAGACGCAGCATATTGCTAAGGACTAAATACGATGGAGAGTTCTCATCTCAGCCTTATTACCCATAGGGGATGAAGAGGAGTTAGTAAATAAAGAGGCCGGCGCTCCAGGGTTAGGTTCTGCTGTGCGTTTTCGTGATGTAACGTAAACAATTGCAGAATTCCTCCACGGGATGCCATTGTCATTGTACATCACTCAACGCGAAATACACACACTCAGTACATAGCTAGACCCAATAATTTGCGGGCCAGGAGTTTGCGGGCACAGCTGTGTGTGTGTGTGTGTGTGTGTGTGTGTATTTCGCGGTTTGCTAAATGTTTTGTGCGTGTGTGTTTATGTTGACAAGGAGGTTTAATAACTGTGTGCTACACAAAACGTGCAGTCAGTTTCATTTTCATCGCCGTTCGTACTGTAGTAGAGTTATCAGGGTATTTTTATTTTAACTCTCGTCCCAAATTCGTCCCAAGATTATTTTTTATCCTCCCCGACCCTATTTTTTTCGGCCCCGGGACGACGGGACGTCCTTAAGCTCGAGCCCTGGTCTGTAGGTTAAAAAAGAGTCTAAAATCCTCCCCAACATAACACACAGCAGCTTGTAACGTAATGTCGTCTTCAATGCTTCCCCTTCTTGTTTCTCCGCAGTATTCGCAGGCCTCCACCGTGCTTTCTGCAGGAGGCATCCGACAGCAGTTCTCTCTGCCCGAGAACATCTGCCTCTCCATGGCCTCCGCTGAATTCATGAAGAACATCAATGTAGGTCGAGTCTGCACGCAACGCCAATGAATTACAGGCCCTTTAAATCATTAAATGTCACAGTCACTTTTGTTATGTAAATATGCAGAGTTATTGACAGAACACATTTCAACACTAAGGCAATTCAACATGCAAGAGAAACACGGAATAAAATGTACGTTAAGAGACAAAAATACAGAAATAATAACAAGTTAAGAATAAGACGGGTATAAAAACACTCTGGCAAGATCTTCTAATTGTATGCCTCTTCATGGCTCATATAATATTCTCAATGTAAGTTTGGTTGCTAATTGATTTTACCATTTACGATTAAAACAATTACATTTTGAATTATTTTCATGTATTGGTTAATACATTAGATTTAATGCCGTTTCTTCCCAAATGTAATGGGTATTTCTATACTAATTTAAGTGTCCCATCTACCTTTTATCGGTACTGCATTAGTTCAATTCATGGCTTAAAATATTCTTCAAAAATGACATAACTTTCCTATTTTCTAATATTATCAAAAAGTATTTTCTGTTGTATTTTTTATAATTTCTTTTCAATTTCTCTTTAGTGTATAAATTCTATTCATGCCTAAAAAAAATGTTATGTTCTAATATAATCAAAATCTCCTCTCGGTTATTTTTCATTTTCTTAGTTTGTAAATGATTTTTCTGCATCTCAGGAACATCTCCACGTGTTGAATGAAGACCCGGTGGACCTCCAGTTCAACCACTCAGGATACCTCTTCCTGGCCAACGAGGAAGTGGCTCACATCATGGAGGAGAACTACAAAACCCAGAGGTGTCGGCCATCTTTCATCCAGAGTTGTAGTTTTGAATTGTAGCTCAAAGGCACAATTATATTTGTTATATTTTTTAAATAAATGGTTATTTGTGTGTCTGTAGGCGCTTCGGAGCCCATGTTTCTCTTCTCTCTGCGACGCAGTTAAAGGAGAAGTTTCCGTGGATAAACACAGACGGTGTCGCGCTCGCTTCATACGGTGAGTGACACAATTATAATATTGATAATATGTAATCACTACAACGTGTTTGACATAATAGGACAACTTAAAACATTTTAATCTCAGCTGGTTATTGCCAGATTTTATAAGAAAATGTGTTTTGAATTTGAATTGAAAACACTGATTTTACATGGATTTTTTATAATGCTGTACAGTATATATTTGCGTGTGTACATATGCCGTACTGTACATATTATTTCTAAATATAATATAAATTCTATTAATTTATTCTAAAAAATAAGGCCTTTATAACCATTATAATGAAATGTCTTTAATGAATATTTAAAAAGTCTTAAAAAATGAAAAAACACGGGAAGTAGAGTTTATTTAATATATTTTAATTTTGGAAATCTCAAAATAATCTGTAACATCAATAGTTTTTTTAAACAAACCAAATGTAATTAAAAGTAACTTAGATTAAACCTGAAGAAATGAATACTTTCACTTAAGTAAAATGTTGAAAGCAGGACTTGTTATAGTATAATTCAAGAAGTGTTTCCATTTAATTGATTCATTATTTTCTCAAACTCAAAATCGAGCGACTTTTACGAAATCCATACGACTCCCCCAGGGATAAATAAAGTATTTCCGACTCCTGATTCCCACTCTGTAATATTAATACATGTTCTAAAGTTAAAGCACTTCCTCCTCCTCCTCCTCCAGGGCTGGAGAACGAGGGCTGGTTCGACCCCTGGACGCTGCTGCAGGCCTTCAAGAGGAAGGCTCTCTCTCTGGGGGCGGAGCAGTGCGTCGGAGAGGTCACAGGTGAGGGGTTAAAACTGAAACATCACGATATAGATACGATACGATAGGCTCTGGAACACTCTGCCCCTCCATGTGAGGTCGGCCCAGACCCTAGGGGTTTTTAAATCTAAACTAAAAACACACTTCTTCTCTCTGGCTTTCTAGTTAGAGCGGAGCACGACTCCTGACTTTTGCGTGTTTTATTTTTATTTTGTTTTTAAGATATATCTGTTGTAATTTATTGTCGTTTACTGTGTTTGTAGTAATTGTGTTTTTATTACATGTACAGCACTTTGGCTCGACCAAAAATTGCTTTTAAATGTGCTTTATAAATAAAACCTGATTTGATTTGATTTGATACGATAATACTTTGATGGTCAGATCAAGTCTGACATTTGACTTGCATCACAGCAGCTCCATGTGTAACATCAACAGAGACAGATATCAAGACACAAACATTTAACATAACGGCACAATCACTGAGAGAAAACCTGCTCAAAGAGCCTTCAGCGTGCATTTGATCTGGATTCAGCTCTGTGTTTACTGAGAGGGTTGACTGATGCATACTAGAGGCTTTGTTATCCTTAAGTTTGTTAAAGAATCACTTATTTATTATATATAACTGAAGGTATTTCAACACAAGAACACCAGTAAGACAAGTCTGGTTCAACATGTTCTATTTGAATTAACATTTGTATTACACATTACCTTCCCATGTATATCAATTCCTATTTGTATGTTTTAGTTGGTATAGTTTGGTCTAATCTAGTGGGTTATTTAGGCTTTGTTATCTTTAAGTTTGTTAAAGAATCACTTATTAATTATATATAACTGAAGGATTTTCAACACCGTATGTATTACGCCTTTCCACACTTAATGTCTAATGTATATAAAATCCTATTTTTTAGTTGTTGTAGTTGGGTCTAATCTAGTGTATTCTAACTTATTTCTAAATATTTAAAATGGTGTATTGTATAGATAACCAATATATATATTTGTATTTGTTTTTGGTGTCTTTTGACTGATATTACTGTTTTAATTTCTTCCACAGATTTTAAATACACATCAACCATTGCTACAACCGCTGAAGGTGATCAAGTGACTCAAAGCAGGATCAAATCTGTCAAAGTAAGTGTGGCTACACCTTGGTGTTTAAATTCAATGTTACAAAGGTTTGTGACGTCCAACAAATAAATAAAATATTCAATATTCAATTCAAAGATCTTTATTTTAAATATTCAGCAACGTGTGGTGACAGTTCTCTTAGCTTTGTATACAAAACATAAGTATTGCTTTACTTAACTCAGTTTATCATGTTGTTCACAAGCTTAACAAAAACACAATTGACAATTTAATCAAAGTTTTTCATTATTTAAAGGGGACCTATCATGCAAAATGCACTTGTTGATGTCTTTTATACATATGTGTCCCCGGTGTGTCAGGGAACTCACGCAGCGTCAGAAAATAAAACCCTCTCTCTTTTCCTCCGTACCCAAATCTCTAAAAACGGGGGAACAACGGAGCTGATCCAGATTTGCGTCCGATATGACGTAATATCTGAAATGTGGACCCACGGCCCTATCAGAAACGTTGCTATCAGAAACAATGCCCGACTGTTTTGGACGTAATATGGTCGGTGTTTACATTAGCATCGCTAACACTCAGAGCTAACCTGTACTGGAGAGCATGTGTGTGAAGAAGCAGGAAATAAAAAGGAACTCACCTTGTGGTATAACCGGCAAGAGAGAAAGCCTTTGAGCTCCATACTGTTTCAGAGAGAATCCTTGATAATCCATGATATGGCGTTTCATCACGGCAGCATTTAGTTTAGACAGTAGCTGCCGGGTCCCGCATGAGCTCAGACCCCTCCTTTTTTATTTTTATCAATTTTTTTTTTTTAAAGCTTTATACCCCAAATCATCACTTTAGAAACAGGAAGTGAAATAGAGGGATATGAGGCATGGCTAGAATGGGTGATCTGTTTGGTATTTTGAGCAAAACACTTCATAGACATGTTTTTTATATATCTAGAAAGTTGTTAAATAAGTATTGTTAGTAAATGTAAAAAAATGAAGTTCTCACAAAGATGCCGGTTTTGAAGCAGATGCTAATATAGCGCTTTTTAAAAAGATTACAACTCCTTTGCTTTTGTATTCCTGGTGTCAGACACTTCTCTTTGCTTAATATATAAAAAAAACGTTTGCTTTACTAAAGTAAACTCAGCTTATCATGTTGTTCACAAGCGGCAGTGGTTCAGTCTGTAGGGGATTGGACTTTGGACCGAAGGGTCGCCGGTTCACGAATAATACGGAGTGTGTGGACTGGTACTGGAGAGGAGCCAGTTCACCTCCTGGGCCACTGCCGAAGTGTCCTTGAGCCAGGCACCTAACCCCCGTAACATGTGTGTGTACGACAGAGTGGAAACTGAATTTCCCCATCTTCTTCTTCTTCTTAACAAGAGCAGGATTGACAATGTAATCAAGTTTAGAAAGTTTTCAAATCAGTGTTCTTAGTAAATGTGAAAAAAACAAGTTCTCACAATCAAGTTTTTGAAGAAGATGCTCAAAAGACGCACTTTAAAAAATAATACAACTCCTTTTTTTTGTGATCAGATTGTTATTGATTAATACACAACATGTACAGCACAACATTTATTTATTTTTAATTAAAATTACTAGAAGTACAACTAGTACAAAATTAGACGACAGCAATTACTTACAAAATAAACAAAATGCAAAATACAGAATACATATGTAAGCTAACAATAATACAAACAAATAATACACCTCCTTTGCTTCTTTTTCCTGGTGTTCATCATGATGTCTGTTCTTTATTTGCAGGTCCCATTATTATTATTATTATTATTATTATAATAATGCGCCGCTTTCCCCCTTCTTCTCCAGTAGGACTCAGATGTTGCACTTTTCTTTGTACATGTGATGTTTTGGTGGTGTTGTTTTTTTTTTTTTTTTTTTTTCGTTAACTCTCAAGTGGGAAATAAGTATTTTTTGTGTTTCTCTTATTTTCCTACGATACTGTTAAGTTTGGCTGTGAATAAGAAACATGAAGGGGCAGGTCATATCAGATTAGTTTCTTCTCCCTGCTCCTTTTCGGTCAATGGTGTGTTTACAGAGACATGTTTTGTTAACAATTATTATACATTAAGTTGCATGAACGGAACAAATAGAAATGAAATGTGATAATGTGACCAGGTGCAGCTGAGCAACAGTCTGGAGTATCAGCCAATGGAATGCGCTATGGTGGTGAACGCAGCCGGAGCTCTTTCTGGGAAACTGGCTGCCATTTTGGGAATCTCACTTCCTGTGGAGCCACGCAAAAGGTCAGTATTCACTCAACTGGTATATCTTAGGTCACCTATTAGAAGTCTCTTCTACATCAACATGTGTCCCCTCTTCTTCATGTCTCTTCTACATCAACATGTGTCCCCTCTTCTTCATGTCTCTTCTACATCAACATGTGTCCTCTCTTCTCCATGTCTCTTCTTCATCAACATGTGTCCCCTCTTCTTCATGTCTCTTCTACATCAACATGTGTCCCCTCTTCTTCATGTCTCTTCTACATCAACATGTGTCCCCTCTTCTTCATGTCTCTTCTACATCAACATGTGTCCCCTCTTCTTCATGTCTCTTCTACATCAACATGTGTCCCCTCTTCTTCATGTCTCTTCTACATCATGTGTCCCCTCTTCTCCATGTCTCTTCTTCATCAACATGTGTCCCCTCTTCTTCATGTCTCTTCTACATCAACATGTGTCCCCTCTTCTCCATGTCTCTTCTTCATCAACATGTGTCCCCTCTTCTTCATGTCTCTTCTACATCAACATGTGTCCCCTCTTCTTCATGTCTCTTCTACATCAACATGTGTCCCCTCTTCTCCATGTCTCTTCTACATCAACATGTGTCCCCTCTTCTTCATGTCTCTTCTTCATCAACATGTGTCCCCTCTTCTTCATGTCTCTTCTACATCAACATGTGTCCCCTCTTCTTCATGTCTCTTCTACATCAACATGTGTCCCCTCTTCTCCATGTCTCTTCTTCATCAACATGTGTCCCCTCTTCTTCATGTCTCTTCTTCATCACCATGTGTCCCCTCTTCTTCATGTCTCTTCTACATCATGTGTCCCCTCTTCTCCATGTCTCTTCTTCATCAACATGTGTCCCCTCTTCTTCATGTCTCTTCTACATCAACATGTGTCCCCTCTTCTCCATGTCTCTTCTTCATCAACATGTGTCCCCTCTTCTCCATGTCTCTTCTTCATCAACATGTGTCCCCTCTTCTTCATGTCTCTTCTACATCAACATGTGTCCCCTCTTCTTCATGTCTCTTCTACATCAACATGTGTCCCCTCTTCTTCATGTCTCTTCTACATCAACATGTATGTTGAGGTTATTTACATAAACAACAGAGGTACACACTTATAAAAAAACATATAAAAAAAATATGCATATTTTTTAGAACTAATTGACATTTTTTTGTTTTCATTTTGAATACATGTCATCTCTTTTGCACTACACCACCTTCCAGCTTTCTCTGTAAAACCGTCACTAAATCTTTCTTCATGCCGCCTGAAGGAGCTCTTCCTCCAAAGAGAAGCTGAACCCTGACAAGAGGACGAAACAGCGGAAAGCTCTTACATTTTTACAGTTTTTATGCCAAATATTCCCTGAAAAACGGACTTTAACGGAACGACTGCATGAAAACCCTTAAGGAACGTTCACAGAGGCAGGTACAAATATACTGTATGGAAGAACTTGTAGATATAACTTTATATATTTTGTAATATTACTTGTTTGCAGGTACATATATGTGTTGAACTGTCCTGACGGCCCCGGTCTGGACACTCCCTTCCTGATCGATTACTCTGGAGTTTGGTTCAGGAGGGAAGGGTTGGGAGGAAACTACATCGCTGGGACCTCACCAGAGGAGGTTTGTAAAACAAATGTTGTACACACTTAGCTTTAATATCTTTTATGGCTGCATAGATTGTGAAACTCTTGGGTAATACTGATGTTTCAAATAACAATTTGGCTCGATTGGCGTAAGATTGAGTGTCAGTTTTTTTGGTTGTTTTCCCCCCAATTTTCCCATAAATCTGGTCTTTTTCAGAATGATTACGTACAAAATACTTACCCAATGTTCATAAAGCTCTTGGGTGATACTGATGTTTCAAATAACAATTTGGGTTAATTGGCGAAAGGAAAGATGGAGCTTGTTTTTTTTGGTTGTTTTCCCCCCAATTTCCTCATCATTCTGACGTTTTTCCGAATGATAACTCAATACTTACCCAATTTTCATAAAACTTGGCAGAAAAACTTTGTAGAAAAGAGTGTGTCAAGGGCTAAGGAATCACCAATTATATCGTGGAGTGGATCCAAATCACATGTCACAAACACTTCTGGAATAACGGCATTTGTGCTGCATTCATGGTCTGTCAGAATAATCGGAAACATTAACTTGCTAACATTTTGTATATGTATTTTTCCCTCCTGTGTAGGCGTTGGAGCCTGACACCAGTGACCTGGAGGTGGACCACCAGTTCTTTGAGGAGAAGATCTGGCCCCACCTCGCCTCTCGTGTCCCGGCCTTAGAGAAGCTGAAGGTACGGTGTGGAAAGAATATATCTCTTTGCCTGGTTATTGTTCTACAGTTATGCTAGCCCACTGGACTTAATTACTTGCAAAATTGCTTTTGCAGATCAATTTCAGATGATGATCACCCTAATTCAGTTACACTTTAATAATACCTTAAAATGCATTATACAGTATATAGGTCATGTTAATAGTATTCTCTATATGTATAAGGTTTATTTAGTACATATATTTATTATTATTATTACGATGATTTGTATTATTATAAATATTAGAAGTGTGGCCATGCCGTCTCAATCATAGGTTTTTCAGAATATGAATGTTTATATCCATCCATCCATCCATCCATCCATCCACTCATCCATCCATCCATCCATCCACCCATCCATCCATCTTCTCCCTCTTATCCGTGGTCGGGTCTCGGAGGTATCAGTTCCAGCAGAGAGCCCCAAACGTTCCTTTCCCCTCATCAACCAGCTCTGACTGGGGGGTCCCAAGGCGCTCCCAGGCCAGCCAAGAGATATAATCCCTCCATCTGGTCCTAGGTCTACCCCTCGGTCTCCTCCCAGCTGGAACACCTCCCTAGGGAGGCGCCCAGGTGGCATCCTTACTAGGTGCCCGAACCACCTCAACTGGCTCCAACTCCGAGTCCCTCCCTGATGACTGAACTTCTCACCTTATCCCTAAGGGAGACGCCAGCCACCCTGCGGAGAAAACCCATCTCGGCCGCTTGTATCCGCGATCTCGTTCTTTGGGTCATGACCCATCCTTCATGACCATAGGTGAGGGTAGGAACGGGAATGGCCCGGTAGACAGAGAGCTTTGCCTTCTGGCTCAGCTCTCTGTTCGTCACACAGTGAGGTAAAGCTCCCGCTGCTCCGACTCTCCGGCCCATCTCACGCTCCATTGTTCCCTCACTCGAGAACAAGACCCCGAGATACTTGAACTCCTCCACTGTTTATATTTGTATAAAATACATTTTGTGTATTACTGCAGCCTTAATAATAATAATAATAATAATAATACATGACACTTATATAGCGCTTTTCTAAAAACTCAAAGACGCTTTGACAGAGAATAAAACTTCCTTCCTCTCCCCTTGTTTCACGTTATGTTTGTATTGTAGAAAAGAAGCATGATTAATCAGAGTTGTGTACTAATGTCCCCTTCCTTCCTCCCTCCTTCCTTCCTCCCTCAGGTGACGAGTGCGTGGGCGGGTTTCTACGACTACAACACCTTCGATCAGAACGGCGTCATCGGCCTCCACCCGCTCGTCAACAACATGTTCTTTGCGACGGGTTTCAGCGGTCACGGTCTGCAACATTCGCCCGCCGTGGGTCGAGCCGTGGCTGAACTCATCTTGGATGGAAACTTCACCTCCATCGACCTCAGCAACCTGGGCTTCAGACGCATCATCCAGGAGGAGCCCATGCTGGAGAGGAACATCGTGTAGAGGAACCAACACACCTAGAACCACATTATACCTACACATGCTATGGTAAAGGGACTGCTTTGATGTAGCCGCTTTTACAGTGTTTGTGACCCCTTCAGAAGTCAGCATTCAGCCGTTCACACACATTCATTCAGAGGCAACGTTTCAAGGCTTTATTGTCGTGTGCACATTAGCTACAGTGTAGATGTGGCTCTTCCAACAGTGCAACATATAGGATATAAAACAAAACAGGACTGCCATGCAAGGTGCTACCTACTCATTCACACACACTCACACACACTCTTATACACACCGTTGGCCATCAGGAGCTATTTTGGGGTTACGTTTCTTACCCAAAGTTGCATGGACATGTTGGGTGTTTCTCAATGTCGAGGAAGGCTGCTCCAGAGCCACTATTTCAAGGATGCTACGTCATCGAGCCCCGCCGAAGGACTGTTCCCAATGTCCAGGATGCTTGGAATTCTACCGAGGCCGGCGTCCTTCGTTGCGGGAAATTTCGAGGCTGCACATGTGTATCCTCCGCGGTCTTAAAGTCCCCACAATGCTTTGCGCACGGACCAATTTCCCAAAATCTTTGGCGGAAATCACGCTCCATTTAAGGCGGGGCCTCGCATATGACGCACACCTGTTAGCCTGTTCCACCATTCTTCGTTTTCCGAGGCTAGGAAGGATTCTTGCCTCGCTTCTGAAGGACCTGACTCGGAAGACATGTGCTACCAAGGAAGCGTCCTCGACATTGAGAAACACCCGTTGACTGAAGGGGCTGGGAATCGAACTACAGACCATGTGATTGGTCGCTTCCACTTATATACCTATGTATATATATATATATATATTAGGGCTTTCAAGCTAATGAATTTGTTTATTTAAATAGTTACAAGCTTTGTGAATAGCTAATTTAAATAGACAGCCCTAATATATATATATATATATATATACAGCATATATATTTATTTGCTCTTCAAAATATTACCTTCAGTAAAGACGACGATAATGAAGAATGTGTCCTAGTCTTACCCAAACTTTGCTAAATTTGTCATTATTCCACGGTTTTTACTGTCTACTTTTGACTTGTAATTTATAAATATTGTCCTTGTCTAATGGTCTTACCTTTGATACTTTTTTCA
Organism: Trematomus bernacchii; assembly: GCF_902827165.1. Taxonomy (NCBI): domain Eukaryota; kingdom Metazoa; phylum Chordata; class Actinopteri; order Perciformes; family Nototheniidae; genus Trematomus; species Trematomus bernacchii. Next base: position 104,485 of record NW_022987890.1, on the reverse strand, counting down.
TTCATTTGGATTGAAGTTAATGTTTTTTTATAAATGTCTTTATAATAGTGGTATTTAAATTTCAAAATGAGGTGTTACAATTAGGCATTTAGTTGCTTACAGGAGATTTAAATCACTGCCGGCTTTTACTGCTTTGCTTAGTACTACAGATAGAGAAATATACAACACTACAGGTGATTTAGTGTTGTTTAAATATTATGCACTAGAGGGGGCTATTTCTGCATTTCACATTTATTAAAACAAATAACCAGCAAGCGTATTCCATTTCTAAAAACACATTGCCCTTAATATCATGAAAGACAACAGTAGTTTGTTGTTGTGAACCCCTTCTCTTGTAAAGGTTAGAACAAAATAGGGTGAATCAAATCATGTTTAAACTAATGCACAACATTTTTGTTATTTTTAGTCTTGTAAAATGTAAATCCCAGTTTGGTCAGCCCAAAACCCAAAGATGTTTTCACTTTAATATCATAGTCAACAGAGAAAAGCTCCATATTTAAGAGGCTTAAAACTGCATTTTCTGACAGTTTTGCAGATAAAATAGCGATTAAGCGACTATCAAAGTGCATGGTGATTATTAAAATGAACCTGAGTTAACGACATGCTTTGCAGAAAGTTACAGTAAGCTGAACTAGTATTTCAGAAAGCCATAGATTGCATCTCCATCCATCTCCTGCTTCATTTACATTCACTAAATGGCATCTCCACTCTGAGGGGCTTCTGATCAATGACCGTCCCCCAACCCTCTCTTTTATTATCTACAGTTCCTGGAAATATTCTCCACGAAGAGAATTCCTCCTGCAGCTATAGGAGAAAACGTCAAAGACATTTCTTCCCTGCAGCTTTTCATTTTGATGCAAATGTGAGGCAGGTTCGAATGCAGAAAGAAGGGGGGGATGGGGAAATGCAATTGAGGGATTTCTCTTTGTGGAGGCCCGAAGCAAATCCCAAATGTTCTCGGGGCTGAAAACAAACACAGCATGAGCACTGCAGCCTCCTTCAATGCATGCAGAAAGGTGTTCCTCTCCTCATGTTAAATGGCTCTTTATGTATTAATATGAAAGTTTTTGGTGATGGAGGGGGTCACTGTGAGCTCTCCAGTGTGCACGGCGGCATGTGGCTGGGATTAGGAAATTTCACTGTGGATTAAAATCTTTCTATGGCCACTCGCTGAAGAGAAAGGCGTCTGAGCGGAGTGAGCACTCTGGACCCATGGTCTCACTTAGCAGGTACGGTGAAAACTACACTTTCATACGCTTTATTTTAACAGGATTGATGGTGGATGGTTACGTTTAGGTTTTAAGTTTTGTGTGCAAAAGTTTGAGATGTTTTTATTTTTAACAACCCAGAAATGATACGTGTTGCTTTTACTTGAGGATAACTGCTTCTTAGAGGAATGTTACTTTATAATTTACATACTGTGTGATAGTTAACTTTCTCTTGTTTGCTCACTGTGGTGTGTGGCTGAATATTTAAAATGTGCTTTGCAAATTATGTGAAACAAAGAACTGGAGGAATTCAATGCTTAGAAACTTGGGAAAAACAACAAGAGCACAAGCAGTTTTCTTAGTTTGCCAAGCACCAAAATGATGAAAAGTATTAAGTATGTACTTCATAATGAGCAATGTCATAATCATTATACTATTATGTGCTCGTAAACTGTTGAATACATATGTAACGTATGTTTTAAATGAGTTTATTCTTATAGTTTAACAACTTTTTAATCCAAAAATATGTTTTTTTCAAATGTTAGTACCATTTTCTTTTCAAAACAAACAGGCTGATCTTGAGTGTAAATCTTGAGTGTGTTATGTAAGGATTAAAGTGGACCACATGGTTCATGCTGCACGGTAAAACAGGTGCTCACAATAACCTGCATTATTCTGTTGTAAATCCACACTAAACAGATGTATTTCCAATATAATGGAAAATAAGGGAAATGACTGACTGTTTGTTCTCATGCTCTGACATACTCTTCATCAGAGCCATTGTTTCACCGTTTAATAACTTGTAAAGGGCTTAAATTGGATTCAGGTCAAATTATAAAAGCTTATGATATTCTCAATGAGTTATTGTCAACAAATCCCATGAAAAGACTTAAAACCAACTCAGCGTGAGTTCTGCCACATGTAAATCTCTAGGTAACAATATCCTTTTTAAGATGCTTATGAACAACATTAGGTGTTAACAGCAGCAACATCAACATGCTTATTGTTAGATTTTAAAACGTCTACAAGCACCAACATTGTTTGTGTACTGCTTGACAACTTAGCTCATAAAAACCTCACGAGTTTCTTATATTTGTTTATAATAACAAATAGATTTTTTTCTAGTGCTTTATTTTCTTAAAACTACTATCTCCCTAACCCTAACTAAAATAAAAGTTATACAAATCTATATTTTACTAAATCTAACTTTAGTCAAAGCATAGCAGGTATTGTATGCTAATACAATTAGCACCTGGCCTCAAAACCAGAGATGGATGACACTTCAGTCTCTGTTTGAACAAACAATGAAACATTTGTGGTAGCAAATCATCTTATGCCAAATTATGTCGGAAAAGATGAGTTTTGTTTTGAAACAACATTTTGAACTGAGCCATGATGGTCTTCAAAAAGCTGACTTTTCAGAATGAAACAGATGGTAAACCTCATTAAGGCAAATTTGAAGAATGACTTCCCACTTAAAGGTCACCTGTTATGCAAAATCCACTTCTTCATGTCTCTCCTACATCAACATGTGTCCCCTCTTCTTCATGTCTCTCCTACATCAACATGTGTCCCCTCTTCTTCATGTCTCTTCTACATCAACATGTGTCCCCTCTTCTTCATGTCTCTTCTACATCAACATGTGTCCCCTCTTCTTCATGTCTCTTCTACATCAACATGTGTCCCCTCTTCTTCATGTCTCTTCTACATCAACATGTGTCCCCTCTTCTTCATGTCTCTTCTACATCAACATGTGTCCCCTCTTCTTCATGTCTCTTCTTCATCAACATGTGTCCCCTCTTCTTCATGTCTCTCCTACATCAACATGTGTCCCCTCTTCTTCATGTCTCTCCTACATCAACATGTGTCCCCTCTTCTTCATGTCTCTTCTACATCAACATGTGTCCCCTCTTCTTCATGTTTCTTCTACATCAACATGTGTCCCCTCTTCTTCATGTCTCTTCTACATCAACATGTGTCCCCTCTTCTTCATGTCTCTTCTACATCAACATGTGTCCCCTCTTCTCCATGTCTCTTCTACATCAACATGTGTCCCCTCTTCTTCATGTCTCTCCTACATCAACATGTGTCCCCTCTTCTTCATGTCTCTCCTACATCAACATGTGTCCCCTCTTCTTCATGTCTCTTCTACATCAACATGTGTCCCCTCTTCTTCATGTCTCTTCTACATCAACATGTGTCCCCTCTTCTTCATGTCTCTTCTACATCAACATGTGTCCCCTCTTCTTCATGTCTCTTCTTCATCAACATGTGTCCCCTCTTCATGTCTCTTCTACATCAACATGTGTCCCCTCTTCTTCATGTCTCTTCTACATCAACATGTGTCCCCTCTTCTTCATGTCTCTTCTACATCAACATGTGTCCCCTCTTCTTCATGTCTCTTCTACATCAACATGTGTCCCCTCTTCTTCATGTCTCTTCTACATCAACATGTGTCCCCTCTTCTTCATGTCTCTTCTTCATCAACATGTGTCCCCTCTTCTTCATGTCTCTTCTTCATCAACATGTGTCCCCTCTGTGTAAAGAGACTCTGAAAGTTTCAGGAACAAAGATTCTCTCTCTTTTTGTCCTGATCCATTTCTATAAAAACCTGTCTGAAAATGAGCCGATCAGATTTTGGCCACTTTATGATGTCATAACGATGTTTTGGCTTGTGTAACCATTAGCCAATCAGCAACCAAGGTAACCCCCCCCCCCCCACACACCTTATCACCTGAATCTCCACTTAGTACAGATCACGTTCACACCGGAATAAGTTCCCTGAGGGAAGATTACGCAAATGAGCTGCTGACGTCACATCGTCTTCTTCTGCTTTGGGTTTACTGGCAGGCCGCAAACCACTTCACGGTGTATACTGCGACCCGGAGTCCCCGGCCGGAAGTCCCCGGAGTTGGGGACTGGCTTCAGTAGAAGTAGTAGTAGCCAACACCTCATCTCCACCGCTCCCATGTTTTATTTTGTGTTGCCATAAGTTAGTCTCTCTGCGTTTGTGCGCTGGGCGAATGTTAATTAATAATAAAATGGCGGCTCTACAAAACATTTCAGAGTTGTACGGGGCGTGGTTTGCAATTCGCCCAGCCAATCAGAACTGGGGCACTTTTTTCCCCCAGGAAAGTACCATCTCTCAGCAGGCACTAAAAATGGGGGTAAAAGTTCCCGGCACTAATGCGGCTTTCACACCGGCGCTTTTCACTTTCTAGCTCCTCGCGAGAGCTTTTCTGGTTCAGCTCCCGTTTCCCTTTTCAGCTCCCGCTCTGTTCACACCGCTCACACCGCTCAAGAGCCGGGATGGTACTGCGTCATTGCCTCATCGTTTGCGTCATGACGTAACCGTTTACGTGCCTGCTTCCTAAAACCCAAACCGCGCGGAAATCACAACAACAATGGCCGATTGTATTGAAGCGCTGTTCGCTGTGGTTATCCTCTTACGAGACGAAATGGAAGGCATCGGACGACTTTTCAAGGGACGACTGAATATTGCCATGAAGTTGTGTACAACCAACCCCCTTTACACCCCTTTCCAGAGAACGGTAGACAAGAAGGAGCTGACGTTAGATCTGCATTGATGGAGTATTTCAACATGGGGGACCACTAATATTACTGCAGTTAAACCTGATCTATTTTGTATCATGCCTCTTACAATAAAATCACTGGATCAGACTTGAATTGTGTTTTCTTTTGTATACAAATCACAGAATGTAAACAGATATGAACAATATTCTTATAAAAATAGTGCATACCCAAAAGGTTTAGACCAGGGGTCTCCAACCTTTCTTCACCTGAGAGCTACATTTATTGACATAGTAGTCATAGGTTGAATTAAGCTACTTTTGTAAACATGTGAAATTGCAATCCCCAAAGCTTATCAAAAATCAATACTTCTCATTAAGGTCAAAGACAACGACAATTTCTCACATTATTATGGCCCACATACAGTAAGTACATCACTGAAAATTCACATAAATGTCCAAGAGAAAAATAAAATGTTATAAGACTTGACTTATGTTTATTTTACATACAAATCAAAGAATGTATGAACAATATTCTTATAAAAATAGTGCATACCCAAAAGGTTTAGACCAGGGGTCTCCAACCTTTCTTCACCTGAGAGCTACATTTATTAAGCTACTTTTGTAAACGTGTGAAATTGCAATACCCAAAGCGTATCAAAATAAAAATAAAATGTGTGTGAGTGTGTGCAGTCACCTGAGCTGCTGTGCAGATACAGCTGTGCTCAACATTCATCAGGGATTGGTCGCTCTCTCTTTGGATGTGTTATGAACAATTTAGTGCTAACCTCAGCTTTATGTCATTACATTTGTGCTGGGTAAGGGCACAGTACATTTGAGTTTGTTTCCTTCACTTAGATTTATGTCAGTATTTTATATCCTAACTTCTTTCTAAAGAGAAATAGAGGTTGACCCCGCTCATGCCCCTGCCCCCGCCTCCGCCTCGACGGACGTAAGAGAGACGTAAGCGACGCCGCGTCATAGCTCCAAAGCTCTTGCCTCTGGACCGACAACTTTTTGGAGCTGGAAGTGAACCGCATTCCGGAGCTATGACGCGCCGCCGCTGCGGTGTGAACAGGAAAAACCGGCGCTTTTCAGGCTCTAGCTCCCAGCAGGACCTGGAAAAGCGCCGGTGTGAAAGGGGCATAAGTGCTCTTTTTGGTGTGAACGCGACATAAGGGGTACTAACGGAAATAAACGCGAAAAGTACGGGGAAAAGTACTCCGGGGGTGCTGCCAAACACTTCAGAGACATGTTTTGTATATATCTGAGACCTATAATATATTGATGAAAAACAGTATAATAGGGGACCTTTAAATCCTGAATACTAACCTCTCTCTCTCTCTCTCTCTCTCTCTCTTTCCAGCTACAGGATGTTCCAGGTGCTCCAGGGTCACATCCAGCCGGCTCCACACAGAGGCTGTAAAACCCGCCTGGTCACCAAAGACGGGCGCTGCAACATCGAGTTCGGCAACATCGAGTACAGCAACCACTTTGCGTACCTACTGGACTTCTGGACGACGTTCGTGGAGATCCGCTGGCGCTTCGTTCTGCTTCTGTTCGTGGCCTCGTTCACCGGCAGCTGGTTCGTCTTCAGCCTGCTGTGGTACTGGATCGCAAAGAGCAACGGGGATCTGACGGGGCAGAACCGAACCGACGGACATGTGCAGTGCATCGATAACGTCAACGGTCTCACGACGGCGTTTCTCTATTCGTTGGAGACTCAAACCACCATTGGGTACGGGGGTAGAGCATTAACCGGACACTGCGCCGGAACAGTTGCTCTAATCATCATCCAATCTCTAATCGGCGTCTTCATCAATTGCTTCATGTGTGGCGTCATATTAGCCAAGATCTCGTTACCCAAAAGGCGGGCGAAGAGCGTCACCTTCAGCGACACGGCCGTCATCTGCCTGAAGAAAGGAAGTCTGTGTCTTCTGCTACGAGTCGCGAATCTACGAAAGACGTTACTGATCGGCAGCCAGATTTACGGAAAGCTGCTCAGGACAACGACCGCTCCCGATGGAGACACCGTCATTCTGGATCAGGTGGATATCGACTTTATGGTGGACAGTGGAAAGGATAACTTGTTTTTTGTTTGCCCTTTGACCCTGTACCATGTGATTAATACTTCCAGTCCGTTCTACGAGCTTTCAGCGGACTCTCTCCCCAACCAGGACTTTGAGTTGGTGGTCTTTTTGGACGGGATAGCAGAGTCCACTAGTTCTTCCTGCCAGGTCCGAACCTCCTACATCCCTCAGGAGATCCAGTGGGGGTTCAGCTTCCTGCCCATCATCTCCCGCACCAAGACGGGAAAGTACCGGGTGGACTTCTCGAACTTTTCCAAAAGCGTGCGGGTCACAACGCCACACTGCGTCCACTGCTTTGAGACGGACGCAGACCAGAAAAACCACAACAGTCACAATCAGGAGAATCAGGACAAACAGCAGAAGCTTGGCATCGACAACCTCGGGTTTCAGGTGATCGACATTCACGACTCGATGGACATCACTAAAATGTGAGGGGAGAAGGGTGAATGTGTCAAAATCAGCCAGAAAATAAACCCTATTTGGAGCAAAAGCCAGGTTTTCAACAACAGTTCTCGGACTTTGAGTCCTACGAGCTACTTTTCAGGAAACTAAAAGTTTCATTTGTTCCCTTGTTGTTCCCATCGTGGTGTAAAGACCCACCAAGATTAGGCAAATTAGTACACAGACTAATTAAAAAGCAACAGCTGTTTTAAACCTAATCTCTTGCTTCTGACTACTACGACTGGGAACGTCTCAAGGAAAACAGCGCCAATCTAGGAAGCAAATGTTCGTTGTGGCCAAACGGTGGAATTCTAATTTCCTTGTCAGTCACAATACGGACCTAACATTGGGAAAGAGACTTCTGTAAATCAGTGTATAACCTTCGTTTTTTGGTATATCAAGTTCCCAACACTTGAATCCCCTCACCCTTAGGCCCTAAAAGTTGTAACAAATGCGCTATAGCCGAAACCGGAGTTCTTTTACCTTTTTCTAATCATGTAAATGTGCCTAAACGGAGCCGCAGATGTGGAAGATTGCCAGAATATCCAGGGGATTTTATACTCGAGAGTGGAGTCCTTTTTGCATCATGTACTACTAAGCAAATCTACATCCATGTATCTCTTATTCATTGTCTAAGGCTGTTTGTCATCTCCAAAACTAACAATCTAACCAGATATTGGCAATCTTAATGGTTGAATTTTCTTGCCTGAAAACATTAAACGTAATAAAGTGACATACTAACACCTTTTAACCTGCCTTTTAATGTTTAACATGACTAGTAGTGCCTCCCTGATATAGAATTTTAAAAATGGTGGTTAATGCCATCTTGTGAATCGTGACAAATCAGAAATGTGTCCACCCCCCAAGGTCTTGAATTTTATGAAAGTTCAAAAACTACCCCCGACCAGGGACTTTTTTGGGGTTGAAAATAATTCCTGTGTTCCAACAACCCATACGACCATACTATAAGGAATGCCAAAAAAATGATTGAGTAAGTACCAATATACTTAGAATATATATGACAAAAATACCAGTCCTATTGCACCTGGTCACATTTTGCAGCATACTTTTCTGGCTATGCTTACCCACAATCCTTTGCACAGCAGATATGTAAGGAATAGGGTCTAAATTCAATGTGCCATGTGAGAACAAACTATTCCCAACTTCATGCACACTGCAAAAAGTGCATAAGTTTCCCTTTTAATCAGACTTTCTTGACGAGTAGTGAAAATTAAATTGAGTTAATCGTCCATTTTTTTTTCGCCTCGACTAGCAGAAATATTCAAAGTGTGGATAAAAATGTATAAAATAATCAGACCTGAGCGGGAGTTAAGCTCATTGCTCAGCAGCTCATTACAATCAAAGCACCTTTGGGACTTTGTGTAGGTAATGTGTGGCAGAGGGGGGGGGGGGGGGGGGGGGATTGAAGTTTTGACGAAATGAAAGGGGTAAAATAGTGGATGGCACAGTGGGTATTTCTCGAGGAGATTATGGTCTGATCCTGTTATAATGAAAAATGTGTGCCATGAAGTAGGACAGGCCTTCAGAGTGTTCCTCGTTACTCCGACTAAAACACTAACGTGCAGTTTCTGTCACGGTGACATCTCGTATGCCTTGATGATTAGGAAGCTGTGGACATACTGTAGCTGCGAAATTAGAGGATTTTAATTGTCTATTTTGTAGATTATTGTGTAACACTGACACTTCTTCTCAGGGAAAATAACATGCTTAGTGCGAATAAAACACTTTTTTCACAATTTATTGACTTTGTTTTGTCTTTTGTGTATGTCTTTTTGATTGTTTCTACATAAAAATGTAACGTTATCACCATATACACGAAAAAACTGAACTATAAATAAGTACACATTTGAGTATGGTTGGTCCATTTAATGCTACCTTATTATTCTGCTTAATTTCATATCAAAATACCTTATTTCTACGGTCTTTGGAAATGTATATTTGCAAGTTACTTTACTAATTGAGGTTAGAGGAATATTTTCTGGTTCCTTTTAGTGCGTTGAATGTCATGAGAAATTGTGATATCTGACCCTTTATAAACCAAGTATATAATAAATACATAGAGAAAGTAAAATATTGTTGGTTGCTGCCCAAATGTGAAATGAGCCTTGTTTAACAATATTTAAATTACATTAGTTTTAATAACATTAATTGATAACAGTGATTATTCACATTATTGTATTTCTATTTTAAAGGTCACCTATCATGCTATCTTTAGGCAATAGCATAGGTCTCAGATATATAAAAATATATTTAAAACTTGTCTATGAAGTGTTTTGCTCAAAATACCAAACAGATCACCCATTCTAGCCATGCCTCATATCCCTCTATTTCACTTCCTGTTTCAAAAGTGCTGATTTGGGGTATAAAGCTTTAAAAAAAAAAAATTGATTAAAATAAAAAGGAGGGGTCTGAGCTCATGCGGGACCCGGCAGCTACTGTCTAAACTAAATACTGCCGTGATGAAACGCCATATCATGGATTATCAAGGATTATCTCTGAAACAGTATGGAGCTCAAAGGCTTTCTCTCTTGCCGGTTATACCACAAGGTGAGTTCCTTTTTATTTCCTGCTTCTTCACACACATGCTCTCCAGTACAGGTTAGCTCTGAGTGTTAGCAATGCTAATGTAAACACCGACCATATTACGTCCAAAACAGTCGGGCATTGTTTCTGATAGCAACGTTTCTGATAGGGCCGTGGGTCCACATTTCAGATATTACGTCATATCGGACGCTAATCTGGATCAGCTCCGTTGTTCCCCCGTTTTTAGAGATTTGGGTACGAAGGAAAAGAGAGAGGGTTTTATTTTCTGATGCTGCGTGAGTTCCCTGACACACCGGGGACACATATTTATGTATAAAAGACATCAAAAAGTGACTTTTGCATGATAGGTCCCCTTTAAGGTATTTGAAAAATGACATATTTTTATAATTTAATTTCTGATTATTTCCTAAATTATTCTACTTTGTTTATATTTATTTTAGTTTTTATTTATATATTTATATAGGTAGGGTAGGCAAGTTTGTGAAACCAGCTCGAGTGCGCTAGAATTTGAAAATACACAACCGGAGAAAATCTCCCACTTCCTTACAGAGCCCCTCCTCCAACACACACGAACGCGCACATGACCAATGAGGGCACGAGATAAGTTTGTGCACAGATGGAAGGCTGACAGGCAGGTAGGCCATCCAGTTATTTTAGCCGGGCCGGCTCAGATGATTGGTCGTGCTTTTTACAGTACTACAGCTTCCACAGATGATATTTATTATGGATTTTTTGTCAAAGCACTTCAGATATTCATTGCTATCGGATGTTAAGAGCATTCCATGGAATATAACAACAAGTGTATCTCGAGCCGGATTCTCAAACTTACCTACCCCACCTTTAACTTATTTATTTCTTCATTTAATTAAGTATTTCTTGGAGCCTTAATGTTGGCACTTTTGGTTAATCTTAACTCTCTCAAATTAACCTACACTTTTGTTTGGAAATTGCAGCTTTTACATATACATTACATTTTCCATAGTTTTATAAATTGAGTGTATTATTTATAATAATAACGGAACCTTCAGTCCTCCATAGACTTTGCATTATACCCTTGTATAATAAAAAAAACCCTGCTTTTGTCACATCTATTTATAAAAGTAATAATAATCCCTGTCTCTCCAGTATTATATAACATATGGTATAAAAATGAAAGTAATCCTCTAGTTGAAACTGTGACAGCCGTCCTGCCCACTAGAGAGCATCAGAGAGCTGCAGCATTAAAAACATTATCAATTAATGCTGAAAATAAAACTTTTTTAGGTGTTCAAACTGTCCTAGTTCTGCCAGCAGACTCTCTTTCATTTCCTCGGTGATGTTTGATAAAAATAAGACGTTTGATGCTCACTCTTTTCCCCAGAAGATCCAGTCACACAGAGCTTCCTGTTGGACTCTCTTATGGCAGAAAGAAAGTCTCTGCAGGTGATCTCACTCTGAAGCCCACTGATTTCTGTCAGAAATAGCTTTTCATCCCACTCGGATTTAGAGAGGAGAGTTAACTGGGCTTCATCTGCATAATAACAATGAGAAAGAGAAACTGTTGAGAGGGATTTGGCACAGAGAGAGGGAAAAAGCTGAGAGGAAGAAGAGAGAGAGTTTTAATCTGATAACTGTCACATTGACTCCCTGTGTGAGGGAGATTTATTAGGCCATATACACAGAGAAGGATGAAGCACGTACAAACACGAGTTGATAATGAGACTTTATTTGAGGTCATTTGACTGTCTTTGAAATTGTTCGGTCATTTTTGTGGTCATATTGTGTCTCTCTGAGGTCACTTTGAGGGTCTTTTTGCCTCTTTTGTGGGACATTTCGTGTCTTTTTGTAATTGTGTCGAGTGCCTTTCTGCTCATGTGCCTCTTCGTGGTTGTTTTGTATTTCTCTGTAGTCATTGTGTGTCTCTCCTGGGTAATTTTGCATCTTTTTTCAGTCATTAAATGTCTATTTGTAGTCATGTTGTGGTCATTTCATGTCTTTTTATAATTTGTTGTCCTTTTTACGTCATTTTGTAGTTGTTTTGCGTCTTTTTCAGGTGATTTTGTGTCTTTTTGTAATAATTTCCTTTGTCTCTTTGTGGCTCAAAACATGACAAACAGGACTCACTCAGATCAGGATGGTAAATGTTTTTTCCTGGGAAGCCAGACGGAAATC
>NW_022987890.1:27500-90000 GCF_902827165.1 Trematomus bernacchii | reverse complement strand
TGAGCCAAAATCAGTTAAAAATGCATCTGTTTGACGTATATACTTTGGTTTTTCAGAAAGATTTTCTGTCCCAGCTGGAGCATTTTAACACTCAATGACCTTCCAGTCACACACCTGCTATCCACAGATAAGTGCTTTTATTAATTCTCCTATTAAACATTTATAGCCTCCGTAAATCTGAGCTAATGCCCTATCCTATCGAGTCTCACTTTTCGTTTTGCGTCATTAAAAAGGAACTCACAGTTTCATTTTGAACAAAGCCGATGGATTCGATGTCACAATTTATTCCTTTGTTCAACACAAGAAGTTATTTACGGCCTTAATTTAATTAAATTGTTCCCATGCTTTAGTTCAATTCATAGGTACGGGATAGTTGTTTGGACAAAGCAAGTTACATCTCAAACTCTGCATGTTTTTGAAGAAATATTCCATACAATATATTTATATGAATGCACCTGCCTGATCTTAACCTGATCAAGTTAGATGCCGCCTATCACAGTGCACTGAGATTTGTGACAAACTGTAAAGTACTAACCCATCACTGTACCCTGTATGCAAGGGCTGGTTTGCCTTCACTAACTGTACGGAGGCTCAGTCACTGGTACATTTTTATATACAAAGCCATGTTAGGGAAACTTCCATCCTACATCTGCTCCCTGATCTCACGGCGTATTGTAAGTGGCTACTGCCTGAGATCGCATGCTGTGGTTTTATTAAATGTGCCAACTGCTAGGACTGTCTTAGGGAAGATAGCATTTAGATGCGCAGCTCCACTGTCTTGGAATAGTCTGCAAAAGGAATGGAAGCTGAGCAATTTGGTTCCACTAAATGTTTTTAAAGCAAGGATAGATGCTATCCAATCTGAAACTATAATAATAATAATTCCTTATATTTATTATAGCGCTTTTTCCATGACCCAAAGCGCTTTACAGATACACATTACACATACATACATGTAACGCTCATGTACTGTGGACAATACCCACAGGAGCAAATTCAGGTGAAGTGTCTTGCCCAAAGACACAACGGCTTTACAGACGCAGCGGTGGGTTTCGCCCCCTTGATCTGATGATCAATGCACAGCCCACTGCGCCACACCGCCCATCTTCACACCTCAAAGTCATCAAGGCGCTTTACAAGTACACATTAGTATCATACATGTACTGTGGACAATACCCACAGGAGCAAATTCGGGTGAAGTGTCTTGCCCAAGGACACAACGTCCTGACGCAGTGGCGGCGGGAGCGGGTTTCAAACTGGAGTTCCCCAACGCCCCCTTGATCTGATGATCAAACGCACAGCCCGCTGCGCCACTCCGCCCCGATGCGCCACTCCGCCCCGAGTGGCGCATCGAAACTGTTGGAACCTGTAAATGTTACTAGCTATGTAAACTGTAGTCACTGTAAATATGCTGTATGATGTCCTTTTTGTTTTTCTGTTATGTTTATATGTATTCATGTGGAACCTACTTGCAGCAGGTCACCCTTGAAAAAGAGATCAATGATCTCAATGGGATTCACCTGCATAAATAAAGGGGAAAAAAATAAAAAGATCATAACATCCTTTTTAAACTACTTGACTAACATAATCCCATGCAAAGGAAATGTCAAAGAGGAAATATTCTGATCATGTTCTAGCCAAAATGAGCATGAGTGTTACACGGTGATGTCATCATGTTGGGGTGTTTATTTTATTATATTTAATACCGAAAAATAATTAGACATTCCTAAAAAATACATTACTTAAAATTGTGCTTATTTTAGAAGAATGTTCATATTTTCCAGTTCTTGTTTGAGTTAAATGTTCAAGTAGTTTCTTTTGGTTGAGACAAGCTTTTAAAAAAATCGTCTAAATTTAGGAAACATGTTTTCATAGCTGAGACCTTAACCTTTTATTTGGTGCTGGTTAGAATAATCTTACATCAAATATTCCAGAAATACAGCAGAGAAGTAAAAAGTAAGTCTCCCTTCAGCCCTCGCTCCGTGAGTATTTAACATTTCCATCTTTAACAATAAGCTCCTTTGTGGCCTTTTGGTTTCAAGGAGGCTGGAAAATATAAAACAGTCTTCAGATCATTTAGCAGGGATTATTTCTGGCTCTGAGAGGAGCGTCACAGCTCGTTGTGGTCGTTCGTAACTCCACAGACTTTCCTCTCTGGAGATTTTTAACACAGTAAAACTAGACTAGAGTGACAACGGGTTTTTAAAATAACGGCCCTCCAGGGTTTAGAGAAAAAACAAACTGTAGACAGCAAGACGTGTTAATATCTTCTGTTCCTAGACATCCTGACTCATTTCCCAAAGACAAAGAAACATCTCACCGCTGCTAGTGTTTATGTATTATTGCCTTCTTTAAAGAGTCCTCTCCTGCTCATTTTCAGGTGTATATCAGTATGTAGTGTCTCTACTTTAAAGAGTCCTCTCCTGCTGATGTTCAGGTATATATCAGTATGTAGTGTCTCTACTTTAAAGAGTCCTCTCCTGCAGATGTTCAGGTGTATATCAGTTTGTAGTGTCTCTACTTTAAAGAGTCCTCTCCTGCTGATGTTCAGGTGTATATCAGTATGTAGTGTCTCTACTTTAAAGAGTCCTCTCCTGCTGATGTTCAGGTGTATATCAGTATGTAGTGTCTCTACTTTAAAGAGTCCTCTCCTGCTGATGTTCAGGTGTATATCAGTTTGTAGTGTCTCTACTTTAAAGAGTCCTCTCCTGCTGATGTTCAGGTGTATATCAGTATGTAATGTCTCTACTTTAAAGAGTCCTCTCCTGCTGATGTTCAGGTGTATATCAGTTTGTAGTGTCTCTACTTTAAAGAGTCCTCTCCTGCTGATGTTCAGGTGTATATCAGTATGTAGTGTCTCTACTTTAAAGAGTCCTCTCCTGCTGATGTTCAGGTGTATATCAGTATGTAGTGTCTCTACTTTAAAGAGTCCTCTCCTCCTGATGTTCAGGTGTATATCAGTATGTAGGGTCTCTACTTTAAAGAGTCCTCTCCTGCTGATGTTCAGGTGTATATCAGTATGTAGTGTCTCTACTTTAAAGAGTCCTCTCCTCCTGATGTTCAGGTGTATATCAGTATGTAGGGTCTCTACTTTAAAGAGTCCTCTCCTGCTGATGTTCAGGTGTATATCAGTATGTAGTGTCTCTACTTTAAAGAGTCCTCTCCTGCTGATGTTCAGGTGTATATCAGTATGTAGTGTCTCTACTTTAAAGAGTCCTCTCCTGCTGATGTTCAGGTGTATATCAGTATGTAGTGTCTCTACTTTAAAGAGTCCTCTCCTGCTGATGTTCAGGTGTATATCAGTATGTAGTGTCTCTACTTTAAAGAGTCCTCTCCTGCTGCTGTTCAGGTGTATATCAGTATGTAGTGTCTCTACTTTAAAGAGTCCTCTCCTGCTGATGTTCAGGTGTATATCAGTATGTAGTGTCTCTACTTTAAAGAGTCCTCTCCTGCTGGTTGGTTTGCTGGCCGGCTCTGTTGTGATTGGTCAACCAGTTTAGAGATGTCCCGCCCCTTAGCCTATCACGTACACTGTGTTGGAGCACTAGCCAATAGAAGGGCGAGAGTTAAATAGTGATGTCATCTTTGTTAGGGAAGTAAACAGTCCAATGGAGAAACTCCCTCTGGAGGGAACACAGGGATTTTAGCCTTTGAAGACCATTTACATGCACAAAAAAGGCAAGAGAAAACCCAAATAGCGCTCTTTAATATGAAGAATTTAACCAAATGATTCTTATTTTTTATACTCCATCCATAAACTGCTCATATATAGTCAAAGTTATACATTCATCAGTTATTGAAGTGACTGTTATTTTGTATATTGATTGTTGTGCATTTATTTATGTCTTAATGTGTGCATATGTACAAATGTGTCTGTTGATTGTGTGTATATATCTATATATATATAGATATATACATTTGTATTTTCGTATTCGGGATTGTGGGAAACACATAAAACAATAAAGTTGACTTTGATATATGAGGCCTCTGAACTTAAGTTAACCATCAATAACCCCCTTATTAGATAACAAAAAGTATTACAAGTAAAACTAATCTTGATATTTGAATGTGTTCCTGTGTTGTGTAACAGGTCAGAGGTCAGGATGTCCTACAGGTTTCCCCCCCCCCCCCCCCCCTCCTGCTGCCTCGTGTTTCTCCACACACACTGCACAGAGGGATGGAAGAGGACTGGGCTTGGATATGATAGCTCGACCTCACTCTGATCGGCTGTGACACATCGCTTAAAATCATCTGTTAGAAAACGCCTGAAGCCGCTCCTTCATCTCTGAGATACGCAGCAGATGCAAATCAGCTCAGATGTTTGAGGGCTTTTGAAATTTAAATTTTATAGCATTTATTTTTAACGTATTTGTCTTCTGGATGAAGGCTGCTGGGATAAGTCCTTTATAGATTAGAAAAGGAGACACACACACTGTAATAAGATCGGACAAACAGAGGCAGAAACACACACTTTACATTTCGAGGATATTTAAAAAAACATTAAATGAGATGCTCTGAATTTAATCAGTTGTTTTTCTTCTTCAGATACAAGTCATTAAGGACTCGAGCAAAACAAAACTTCACACCCTCATCGGTTACATCTCACTGCAACAAAGAAATGAGGTGATCTGGTGTCACGGACTACGCTTACATGCATTCATATATTCCACTTTTAATCCAAATATGATCATTTTAAGAATTTGATAAGGACATATAATCAAAAATGAGTCCCTTTCCAAAAGAGACATGTAGGAGATGGCAATAATATTCAGGTTTAAGGGTCATTTTTTGTAACGATAAGTGGACTAATCAAGATTTCTGCTTAGATACCACTTTGAATTCAGATTTTCAGTTATTTGTCATATTCTCATTGTTTTTTCCTTTGGTTTTATGATAGTTGTATCCTTGTATGTGGAAATGTGTTTGGTAATAAAGCAAATCTGATTATTTTAAGTCGATTGACAAAAATAATCACATTTCTAGTCATTTTTCATGCAAAAATGACTTGAAATGCTGTTTTCAGCCTCTCAAATAGAGGTATTCCGATTGTTCGCTCTTTTATATGACATTTAAGTCAATATCTTTAGGTTTAGGTCTGACAAAATGTGTTGCTAGGTGATGCTGGTTTATTACTTAATACCTTTTTTTGTCATTTTTATGGGTTTTTTCTGCTGCAGGCTTACTTTCATATATTCTTCCATAAGTCCACCACCGTCGGAAAACTTCTAAATAGTCATTTTTAGTAGCCATGAAAACAGCTTGGTAACCAGGAATATTGTATTATTTTAATTAAAGGTGGGGTATGTAATTTATTTCAGAAACACTTATATTCCATGGAATGCTCTTAACATCCAGATAGCAATGAATATCTGAAGTGCTTTGACAAAAAATCCATAAAAAAATGTCATCAGTGGAAGCTGTAGTACTGTAAAAAGCACGACCAATCATCTGAGCCGGCCCGGCTAAAATAACTGGATGGCCTACCTGCCTGTCAGCCTTCCATCTGTGCACAGACTTATCTGGTGCCCTCATTGGTCATGTGCGCGTTCGTGTGTGTTGGAGGAGGGGCTCTGTGAGGAAGTGGCAGATTTACTCCGGTTGTGTATTTTCAAATTCTAGCGCACTCAAGCTGGTTTCTCCATTCTTACCTACCCCACCTTTAAGGGCAATAAAACGTAGTCACTGTGCTTATGGTCAGAGGAGCAACGTGAGATCTGAGCTCCAGGTGAAGTTTATTTCCTGAGAGGACTCAGATCTGCACGTTTGGAAGAACCAGTGCCCATTTAGTTAACACCTTGAATTCACATTTCCCTCTTATGCTTATTTACTTTCCTGCTGATGGTTCAGAACTCATTTGTTGACACAAAGCAGGATATAAGCTCATTATGGAGATGCAGGAAAAACAGATTCAAAAAGGTTAAAATATTGAATGACTTTTTTGTTTAAAGGCAATGTGTTCTTTTGTTTATTCAGTAAGAGATTGTAAGCAAAATCATGGTATTGAAGGCATGAAAGTAAATAAAAACAAACACGATAAACAAATAAAACTCAGAATGGAGAAAAACATTTGCATAAAATATCACCAAATCTGGAAAAAATAAATATCCATGGCACATGTTATTATTGATGAGTCAACGATTCAACGATACCAGAAATTATTATTTGCATTTGAGTCTTTTAGCCATCATTTTTCTTACTATAATAACATTTGAAGGTATTTCTTGTGAATGTGGCATCGTTGCTAAAAAATAAGTTCAACAGACAGCTTGTAAATGACAGTGAAGAGATGATTTTTGGTAATCATTTTCTTACACAAATATACAATAAATAAACCAAAAGACAAATTATGAATTATAGAATTAAAATGTACCACTTGTTTATAGCCTATTATAAAATCAGCATTTCTCTACAAGGTTTGTCAGGCAATGTGCGAGGCTTGTGCTTCAGTTACAACAGTATGCCTTTAGAGATGAAAGGATAACCCATTTGAGCTTTTCACATCATCAGAGAAGACACCACAGACATGGGCAGCTAAACCTCTGATAAGATCCAAATGACTTGTTCCCCCCGACACTTTGCATCTCTCTGTACTTCTGTTTTAGCGACGTCGCTTCATTCACAGCAGTTTGTTGAAGACTGATGGCTTAAAAACTCTTTGAAAATAACCCAAATTGTAAAAAATCTAACATTAAAGAAATCCTCACAGGCTTGAAACGCATTTACAACTCTTACTTAATTAGGAATATTCTCTTTCCTCTCTTTACAACTTTGAAAATACGTTTTATACCGGCCTGAAAAAGGCATGTTCATGTTCTTTGCCAAGCTGTAGTAAGCATGCACTTAAATGAGTTATTAAAGGGATAGCTCACATCTTTTAAAGTGGGGTCTGATGTGGTGGAAATCAATCAATATCCTCACCTCTTTCCCTTGCTGTAAACACCACCAGACTCCATTGACAAAAACAGGACATTTTAGCATGCACAGGTCTACCGCTGCAAATATCTGTTATTTAGTTTGTGTTATTGTGATTTCAGGGTTTAAAAAAGGGTTCGTTTTCAATCACCCACAATAACACAAACACTAATGCATGGAGGAAGTAAATACCTGTGCTTTCAAAGCTAAAAATCACTGTTTTGGTCGATGGAGACCGGGCAATATATCAATATTATGTATGTTAGATTGAGGATATCCTGACATCGTAACATGACACAAGTGTTTGTTTGATTCCTTGTTTTAAAGGATGCATTACAGTAAAGTGATGTCATTTCCCAATTTGTGTCATTTATCATTAATGACAACCCAAATTGGTATTTTTTGATGATCTTTGACATCCTCCTGCCTCCATCATGTTTTATATCCATACAAATGATCATTTTTGACATTTAAGATTCTCTATGTTGTCATTTTCATATTTTTTAATCTCTAAACACATCATCTATTGCACATCAGTGTATCCTTGGAGGGATCCTTCCTCTTTTGCTCTCCTCAAGGTTTATTTGGGGAACTTTAATTGTACGCTGCGAGGACAGAGGGCCATATGCTGAACAGCCCCCAAAATGAATGTGTAATTTATGATAATGGGGCTATGTTATTATAAAATGACATTTTAAATGATTGATTGAAGTTATTAGATCCATTTCGTCATTAATCTTCCAGGATTTATTTGGGATTTGTACTTGAACGCTGCAAGAGTGGAAGGAGAGAGTGTCTTGTATGCTGAACACCCCGAAAAACTAATGTGTAATTTATGATAATGAGCTATTGATTGAAGTCATTAGACCCATTTGACTGACGTGTGTGATTGTTAATTGATGATATTTCGTAAACTCCACACAGCCCTCATTTAACCCCACATTAAAAACACCGAACTCTCCCTTTAATGAACAAAATATACAATCCCAATCTTTACTCTTTGAAATGCTGAAGGATGAGCAATGAGGATTAAAGGAGGTCGACACGAGAAGGAAAACCTCCTTCTATTCTGTGGCTTCGCAGAGCGCCGTTATTCTCATAGAGATTAAATTCCCCTCACTCTGCATCTCACTTCGAAGAGTGGGGGGGGGGGGCAGAAATACAAATAAAAACACACTGAAAGAGAGAAGCAGCTCTTCATTTAGCACAGTAAACAAGAAGCTTTGAAGTCAGCCATTTAAAATAGGATTTACATGAATAAATAAACGGTGTGAGCTCGTGAAATCGCACAGGAAGGCAGACACATTTTGACAGGGAATTATTAATAAATACCACCTTCTCCCTTTGTTCTGGGGTTTCTGCATTCTTTCATTTTTAGAGTTTATTCCAAGTATATGAATGTTGTTACTTGATGAGATGAAGAACAATGAGATTTATATTAAAACACCTTTTTATTGACGCAGTCGTTCACTTTGATGCCTCTCTGTTTCGGAAAAACTGCTTGGATGGACGATGACATATTTTTATATATGTGCTTCTCAACCCGGTGCTTCTCATCCCTTCTTGTAAAGTATAAAAATATAATAACATGAATTCCTTCTCTCTAGGGATGGGGTTCGATAGCCTTTTGTATCGAATCTGACTCCTTATATAATCTCAGGTTACCTTTAAGCATCTGTGGGTAATAAAATGTTAAAATAAAAGAAGGCGCCCGAGGCAGAAACACCAGTCTTTAATGCAGGGGTGTCAAACTCAATTTCATCGCGGGCCACGTTAGCGTTATGGCTGCACTCAAAGGGCCGGTTGTAACTTCAACACTATATATATATATATAAATATTTAATATATATAAA
The DNA here is from genome assembly GCF_902827165.1 of Trematomus bernacchii. NCBI lineage: Eukaryota > Metazoa > Chordata > Actinopteri > Perciformes > Nototheniidae > Trematomus > Trematomus bernacchii. Next base: position 81,235 of record NW_022987890.1, on the reverse strand, counting down.
ATAATGTGTCATATTACATTATTGCCTCTGCATTGGATTATTATCAGATAGGGTAATAATTAACTACGTCTGAAAGCAGAAGTCTAGGGCAAATAATTGCAAGTCTCTTCAGTGAGAATGTCACAAAATGATTTAAAACTAAAAGCCAAATTCTGGGAAAAAAGTCAAAAAAAAAAGGTGACATTTTGAAAAAAAGTGAAATTTTTAAATACAAGTAACATTAAAAAAAAAGAAGCCAAATTCTAAGAAAAGATGCAAATTTTGAAGAAAAAATTTGAGATGCATTGTGGGACATGTAGTTGGGCAACATGCTTCTTTAAATCGCCATGTAACCATATAATAAATATATTATATTCTTTCAGAGCTCTTCTGGGGCCACATGAAATGAAGTCGCGGGCCGGATTTGGCCCCCGGGCCTTGAGTTTGACCCCCCTGCTTTAATGGCAGCCTGTTGTATGACGTATCTGTTGTTTATCTGGTCTTTGTGAATTTGAATGAGGCTCATTGGCATCGATTTGTGCTAAATATCTGCATAAAACCTCGTTTAGTAAAAGCAGCATCTTCTTCTCACGATACAAACTTGACCTTCCTGAACTGCCGTTATTCTTAAAATCATACTCTGAGCGGCGTGCTGACCAAGTATTGACCATGAACCGCAAAAAAAACGGTTAGCAGCTAGCCAACCCCTTGGTTTACTTGCTCACATTTCCACCACTTTTAAGATTAAATTATGCATTTCTTTAGATTTCAATGCCAGAATTCAAGTTTGATGAGTTCCTGTCTCCATGCAGTCTGAGGAGGAGTGAGCAGGTGAAGGTAAGCTGTACGGAAATGTTATTCTTTCCTTAAATTTGTGTCTTAAATCATTTCAGACGGGTTCTTTGAGGCTAAAAAAAGGATCGATTCAAGGACCATGCTAAAAGTCTCGGCTTTCCTCTGAGTGTAAATGCAGTGATGGCTTTCCAAAGACCAGAAACAGCTTTCAAAGCAGCTGCAGGATTTGTCTAAACGTTATCCATTTAAAAATGAAAAGGCATAAAGAGAGACAAAAGGTAGAGATAAGAGATTCGTTAGCATTGTAGTAGCTTAGCAAATCTGGCTATCGGAGCCCATCCCCATCCCTAACCCTCACCTTACCTTAAGTTAAGTGACCTTATCTCACCTCACCTCACCTTAAGCTAAGTTACCTCATCTTCAGTTAAGTGACCTCACCTTAAGTTAAGTGACCTCACCTTAAGTTAAGTGACCTTATCTCACCTTACCTTAAGTTACCTCACCTTACCTTAAGTTAAGTTACCTCATTTTAAGTTAAGTTACCTTATCTCATCTTAAGTTAATTTACCTCACCTTAAGTGACCTTATCTCACCTCACCTTAAGTTAAGTTACCTCACCTCAGCTTAAGTTAAGTTACCTCATCTTAAATTAAGTTACCTTACCTTACCTCATCTTAAGTTAAGTTACCTCACCTTAGGCTCAGTTACCTCACCTCACCTTACCTCACCTTAGGCTAAGTTACCTCACCTCACCTTAAGTTAAGTTACCGCACCTTAGGCTAAGTTACCTCACCTCACCTTAAGTTACCTCACCTTATCTCACCTCACCTTACCTTAAGTTAAGTGACCTCCCCTCCCTGCCTCTGCTCTGGTGTCCTGTGTAGTGGATGGAGAACAGATCCTCAGCAGTTGCACCTGTCTCTGGATCAGTTTGACATGATAGTGACAACAGCCACCGTTTGTTTTTGGACGGCCTCCAAACCTTTTTTTTTTTTTTAACATTCCTCCTCCTCCTCCCATTTCCTCCCATTCTCTCCCTTCTCTTATCGGTAGGGGGGCTCTGGCTGTTGGGGGGGGGGTCTGTAAAGCTGCTGCAGTCTCACCGGCCTCCCGTTCGCAGGCCAGCCTCCCGGTAACTGTCCGATGACCCTTAACCCCACCGGCTGTCCGTGGTGTCCTGACATCACGCTGCTGGGGCTGAGGATCTGTCCCAGCAGGGGCTCAGGGGGGGGGTTGCTACTGGGAAAACATGGCGCTGAAGCAGGGGGAGAAACGGGATAATGTGGGAGGAGAATGGCCGGAGTTAACCCGTATCGAACCTGGAAAACTCTTAACGGTCCTTGAGCTACGAATCCATTCGGCCTCTGAGGATCCTGAAGATGCTCAGAGTCCTTCCTCACTTCCTCCTTCCTCACTTCCTGGATTTTGATTTGATCCTCCGCAGGTTTCTTTAACTTGAGGCTCTTCTTCCTCCCGACCTCCTGCATCTTCTCCGCTTGAGCCCGGCGGATGTGATACGTCTTCCTGGAGCTTTGGAAGGAGTCCAGGAACTCGTCCAGGCCCACGTTTCCCTCCATGAACTTCTCCAGAAGCTCCTGGGAAGAAGACACACACACACACACATCAGTGGGAGGGAATAACACAACAAAGAGAGGAGACGACCACATGACTTTATTCTGAGATTGAAAAAACTGTTTTTGTTTATATCATGTCTACTTCCTGTCGGTCTTCTTCTGTTGATTTATCTGACGTCCAGCCCTCTTTCCTTCTCTCCCTTGATCCTTGCTTACCCAGAAGCCTTTTAACTTGTTTTAGCACTTACCGGATTTACAATGTTGTTTTTAAACTATTCTGCATGGTTTTTATTAACCTGTTCTTCCAGTTACCACATTGTAGTACTACTTAAGGACAAAACTTAGTTTATGAATAATAATACTGATTGACAGGGCGTTTGTCCCTTAGGTAAAGTTGGATCTAAGGCTGCTAATAATCATGTGTCTTTAAATATAAGGATATTAAAAAAAGTCCTTAAGATGACACATAACATTTAAATACACGTCTGACCCGCAGTTCAAACCACCAACATATACTATTTCAGTCAGACAACTCACGTGTTTCTTTAACATGTTTATTAGAAGCAGCATATAGTTGAGTTCGGCGTCTAGGCTCGGGCCTCATCACTCCACAGATATACATAGCACCATGAGTGATGATTAAATAACTAACCCCCGAGCCTACAGGTGGAAGCTGGGGCGGTGGGGGGGGTGGTGGGGGGGCAGGCGAGCAGCAGCGACGTGGAGGTAGCTGCAGCAAGCAATGCATAGAGAGAGATCTGGCAGGTTAAATAGAGAACCGCAGTGACGCGTCCTAAAACCCGGAAGTAAACTTCTTCCGGTTCCTTAGGATTTTGGAAAATAGCTCGAAATAAGGTCTGTGGTTGAGACACATTTAAGAGATGTATCAGAGGCTAGATATAGAGCGGCACATTAAGGAGACTCTGTTTGGTTGGTTGTAGAGTGGCAAGGGGCGTTATGTATGAATGCAGCGTAAGTGCTCGAGTTGACTGCCTGAACTAGCTCGCAGGCTTCGCCCCATTTATTGTCACATCCGACAATTAAATAATCTTTCCACATGCAGCTTATTCTGCAATTGACTACTGCGCATACAAAAAGTGTTATTTAACAAGGGATTCTCCTGATAAAGTTAGATCTAGGGATGCAACTAAAGTAAACTTACTTTTAAATCCAGGCTGAAGACTTTTCTTTTTGACGCTGCTTTTAATCGAAACTGAGCGGTTGGGTTTCGTTTTTGGTTGATGAACATTTGGGGCTGGTAACCCCAGGGGATCCGTGTCTGGGGACTTTGTCCTGGCTGGTTTGCTCTGTGTATTCTGCTCGGGATGTGCCATACAAGCGTTCACAGCTCATGTTCGGAGAAACCTTAAAGAAAGGCATCAGTAAAGTGGAGCTTCTGTGTGAACTATTCACATCTTAAACTGCACTGTAACTTTTTATTCATGTACTTTTTATTTTATTGTTTATTTTATTATCTTTTCTTTTTAATGACTGTTTTGAAATGCCTTTGTCTGAATGTCTTTCATTTTTGTAAAGCACCTTGAATTGCCTTGTGTTGAAAGGTGCTATATGAATCAACGTGCCTTGCCTTGCCTAAAGGCCAATCTGGAGACATTTTCACAATAATACATTATCTGGTCTACAAAATGTCAGAAAATAATAAAAGGTCCATCGTAATGTCTATAAACCGCAGAAACTCCACAGAAAAGCACGAAAAATCCTCATATTTAAGAAATTGCACCACCCAACGGGAGGTCCGTCCGCGGGGAAGCGTTCAAAGAAACTACTCTAAGAATAAAAGAGGATTTAATTAGGTCGGGATGTTTCCCCGTGAACTTTGGCACAGTTTGTCCTCTATAATATTTCACTGTTAGTTCATCTTCAGAACAAAAGAGCCGTGTTGCAGCAACTGTTACTTTTGGCAGCGCTTGAAAGGCGAAGTGATGCAAGTCTGTTTGAGTTCCCATCGGATCGCAGGATAGGGACCGCACAGTAAGGGTTGAGTAGGATGTGGCTCTGGATGTTTAACAAACACTCCTGGATTACTTTAATAATGTTTCAACGACAAGAAATATAACTTAATGCCTCTAACTAAAAACATCCTTGTGTAAAATAGCTATTGAATATATTGAGATTTTATGTGTTGGCCAGTTTCCCAGGGAACGGCGGTTGATATAAAATGTATGTGTGAATGTTTGCAAACCCACTTAAAACATAGCAATGTATTTACTTGTATTTATTAACATTGCGGTTTAATGGTTTAATTACATTCTGAGGAATAGTGTGATGCTGTGTGTGTGTGTGTGTGTGTGTGTGTGTGTGTGTGTGTGTGTGTCCTATCATTACTATCCTTGTGGGGACCTACATCTGTTTACACAGTCACGTGTGGGGACTGGCTTCCCTTATGGGAACAAAATGGAGGTCCCCATGAGGGGAATCATTAATGTCAGGGTGAAGACTTGGTTAGGGTTAGGGTAAGGGTTAGGTTAAGGGTAAGGGTTAGGGTAAGGGTTAGGTTAAGGGTAAGGGTTAGGGTAAGGCATGTGTTGGTTGTGGTTAAGGTTAGGATAATTCTCCAGGAAATGCATGTAAGTCAATGTAATGTCCCCTGAAGTAATGTATACATGGTGTGTGTGTGTGAGTGTGTGTGTGTGTGTGTGTGTGTGTACTTCAGCAGTAAAGACACGCTTGGCTTTCTGCAGGAACCTGATTCGTGTTAAATAGGTTTCCATTATGGAGGAGAGAGGGATTAGAGAAACACATTTCAGCTGCTGAACCTGATTTCACGGTCCTGCATATTCACACAAACAGCTCCCTGTAACACGGCTTGTTTACCTGAACAAACAGGACAGACTTTGTTCAGGTAAAGGGTGAGAACAGTTTGTCAGGATGAAAGGAAACACCTGTGTGCATAGATGTATTTCTGATCAGTTTCAAGCAGTCTTGATAAAAGTTCAAGTAAAGCTCTAAAAGTCAAATGTTGATGGTTTTCAGGTTAATATTTGTAGAACTTGGACAAATGTATACTGTAAGTAAACACTGTATGCTTTCCTGACAGTGCTGCCAGTACAGATGCTTAAAAAAACTAATAAAATACATGTTTTAATGGTGTAATAAATGAAGAATCTCCAGCAGAAATTCAACCGAATATCTTTGTGTGGTAATAATTAAACTGAGCAGTTTTTGGAACAAGTTATTTTTCTATGCCTAAATGATTGACTTTCTATTATTGGATAATCTTTTCACATCCAGTTAGATCTTCAATTGAATACTTTGAATGAATATAACTATTACAACATTGATTTACCTGATAGAGTAAGATCTAGGGATTCACCTTAAGGCTACATTTGTGAACATTTTCTCAAATTATTGATTATTTGCTCGACAAAATGTCAGAAAATAGAAAACTCAAACAAATGTTTATTTTCTAAGACAAAAATGCTGGAATCATCAAATGTTGGGCATTTTGCTTTAAAGAAAAGTCTGAGCTGAATATTGGATTGTTTAAAGAGTTGACAGTTGTTTTGATCGATGGTCTCTGATCTAAATGTGTATCCGATGTCCCCGCTGACCTGATTTTCTCCCGCTGACCTGGTTCCTCCTCTCTGACGGACGCAGTGTGAACTCATTGACCTGCTGTTCATTAACGAGGACTCAGAGAGGATGTTTCCCACAGCAGTGACAAACGCCAGTGTTGTTTAAAGATATCTAGAAAAGTCCTGAAACAGGGATATATATATATATATATATATATAACGATTGATTAATTGGAGAGGAAAACCAACAAATGACAGTTTGTCTCTTTACACTGACATCCCCACCTTGTGTAAAGCCCATTCATTCAGCAGAAGCTACACAACTTTAACATATATATACAATTAAAAACTATATATGTGTGACCTGTATTTAAGGACTAGCTGACCACTCTAGTTCTTTAGCCAATCAAACAGTAGTAAATACTCAATTTAGGGACTATTTTCAGCTGCGGATTGATACACACAGCATGATATATGTTGGATTTACTTAAAATAAACTACAAGCCATAAAAGGAACATATCACCCAGTGCAAAAAACGATGAACTTGTAATATTTTTTGGACTATAATGGAGCTTTTTGGTGTAAGATATCATGCTTTGGATACACATACAACCCCTATTAATACAGACATACAAACCTTAAGTCAGTTTTAATGCTAAATCTGAGAATAAATGTTCCTTTTTCCCGTTTCCCTAAACAGACGCTTTCTTACAAGTTTTGCTAAGACTGAGAAAAATAATGAAAATCCCACATTTGTCAGTTTTAGACGTTAAACCACATGTTTATTAATTCATTAACAGTCGCTTACCACCGGTCAACCCTATGGTGTGGTTGGTGTTTTTGGTTTATTACACACCCCCCCCCCAGCCCCTAAATCTCACCCCCCTGCTGTGTCTTGAGAGGTTCTCCATCTGGTGTGGAGGACCACGTTAAATAACCTCAGGTCGCAGGGACTGTTATTTGCCTTTCTGCCAAAATACAACAGCTGCTGTAACAGGAAAGCTCATTTAACTTGAATGTACACAGTGTGTGTGTGTGTGTGTGTGTGTGTGTGTGTGTGTGTGTGTGTGTGTGTGTGTGTGTGTGTGTGTGTGTGGACAGTAATCTTAAGAGTAATGTTCATACACCAAATGATGAGTGTCGAGTAAAGACAGATGAATATTTGATTACTGTTTCAGATTAATATTTCATTTAAGACCAAAATGAACTCGTCGCTGCTGATTTTTTGCCAATTTTCACTTGTTTTAATAACAAGTGTTTTATGAAAGAGACTAAAATGGCAGATGTAACGAGAGGGAAAATGAATAGTAGTACAATTGGATGATTGATTAGTCCGTTGGATAATGTTGTGATTCCAGCTTTTTAAATGCACTTTTGTCTTTGTATTTGTTTTGTCTTTAAACACCTGAATATATCTGGGTTTCTTACAATTATTCAGATATTTACACACAAACAATTTATGATTTTATTAATGAATCTGCAAAATAAGTACAGGAATGCCCCCCTAAATGTATCAGAAAGAAATCAAACCTATCAATCAGTCGTCCAAGTTACTTTGGACGTTGTGTTTAATCCATAGAAAAGGGTTTAATTATGTCATAGTTTTTACAAAAGTACACATTTATTTAGTTATAACTGAGTTTATTTGATCAGATAATGTCAAAAACGATATCATATTTAACTGATAATTAGTATTTACTTATATTTGAAGTACTCTCTACTTTCTCAGTTTACTTTTTATTGCAGTAAATTGATCCTTGATATTATAGAAGAGAAAAAGAGAAGTCTGGAGGAAACAGCAAGCTTTCTGCAGGAGAATCGTTCATCATTAAATCATAAGTACAGGGTTTTTTTTTGTGCATGACAAAAAGCACGACGGGGGGAAAAGATCATTTTGGCAGAAGAGCAGGCCTGACAAAATAATTTCCCTTTTGGCTTCAACCCGACAGTTTAAATGCATAATAATCAGCAGGGAAAATAAATCTGTGACTGGAGTTAAAACCCAAAAAACGCTCTGCCCTCGGCTCAGCAGATACTGTATCTGTACCCAGTCAAAACAAGCTCTCTTTAAAAGGCTGGAGGGACATTTGTACGACTGCAGACTCATACGATGACGACAACACGTCAGATATCTGTTTTCATGTTGGTACCTGATGAGGAATCTTAACAAGAGAGCATGTTTGACTTTAGGCCACAGAAGGAGAAGCTTGTCTGACATTGAGGCCAAAAAAAAAGGGGAAGCGTGCTTTACAAGATTGTCACGGTTGCAGTTCTGGGATTACATCTCAATTCTGAAAGATGTTTTGGAAACGGCTGCATTTTTCGTGGAACTATCTACAAAAATCAGGACGTTTTTTGTCCACTGAAGCAAAGCCCCTCTGAGCGCCGAATCCCAAACAAGATCAGAAGACAAGATATATCTTCGTATTGATTCAGGTCTTCTAAATTAAACATAGAGCTCTGGTAAGGCGTACATATATTCTAAACTCTTTGTGTATTTATCCGGAAAATCGAAGGCGAAGATATAGCACACCTGAGGCAAACATTTACTGATGTGTGAGACTAATAAACAAATGTACCGAGGCGGAGAGAGGCTGTTCGGCATGAGCCGGGTGTTGCTTAATCAATCAGTGGGACAGCAGCTTTAATGACTGAGTCATGGAGGTATTGATCAGAGCCTTTGAGGCGGGGGAGGTGATCTGCTGAGAGGACCAATCCCAGCCTGAAGCAGCCGTGTGGGTTTCATCTGGGAAAGAGACTCCTCTGCTGTCCAGATTAAAGGCTAAAAGAAAACAAAGGACTTAAAAAGGACTGTGTGCACCATGTTGACAAAAGAGTTTTTTATTATAAGGGACTGTAATATTATCATGTTCAGGTGTATATCAGTATGTAGTGTCTCTACTTTAAAGAGTCCTCTCCTGCTGATGTTCAGGTGTATATCAGTATGTAGTGTCTCTACTTTAAAGAGTCCTCTCCTGCTGATGTTCAGGTGTATATCAGTATGTAGTGTCTCTACTTTAAAGAGTCCTCTCCTGCTGATGTTCAGGTGTATATCAGTATGTAGTGTCTCTACTTTAAAGAGTCCTCTCCTGCTGATGTTCAGGTGTATATCAGTATGTAGTGTCTCTACTTTAAAGAGTCCTCTCCTGCTGATGTTCAGGTGTATATCAGTATGTAGTGTCTCTACTTTAAAGAGTCCTCTCCTGCTGATGTTCAGGTGTATATCAGTATGTAGTGTCTCTACTTTAAAGAGTCATGTTCAGGTGTATATCAGTATGTAGTGTCTCTACTTTAAAGAGTCATGTTCAGGTGTATATCAGTATGTAGTGTCTCTACTTTAAAGAGTCCTCTCCTCCTGATGTTCAGGTGTATATCAGTATGTAGTGTCTATACTTTAAAGAGTCCTCTCCTGCTGATGTTCAGGTGTATATCAGTATGTAGTGTCTCTACTTTAAAGAGTCCTCTCCTGCTGATGTTCAGGTGTATATCAGTATGTAGTGTCTCTACTTTAAAGAGTCCTCTCCTGCTGATGTTCAGGTGTATATCAGTATGTAGTGTCTCTACTTTAAAGAGTCCTCTCCTGCTGATGTTCAGGTGTATATCAGTATGTAGTGTCTCGACTTTAAAGAGTCCTCTCCTGCTGATGTTCAGGTGTATATCAGTATGTAGTGTCTCTACTTTAAAGAGTCCTCTCCTGCTGATGTTCAGTTGTATATCAGTATGTAGTGTCTCTACTTTAAAGAGTCCTCTCCTGCTGATGTTCAGGTGTATATCAGTATGTAGTGTCTCTACTTTAAAGAGTCCTCTCCTGCTGATGTTCAGGTGTATATCAGTATGTAGTGTCTCTACTTTAAAGAGTCCTCTCCTGCTGATGTTCAGGTGTATATCAGTATGTAGTGTCTCTACTTTAAAGAGTCCTCTCCTGCTGATGTTCAGGTGTATATCAGTATGTAATGTATCTACTTTAAAGAGTCCTCTCCTGCTGATGTTCAGGTGTATATCAGTATGTAGTGTCTCGACTTTAAAGAGTCCTCTCCTGCTGATGTTCAGGTGTATATCAGTATGTAGTGTCTCTACTTTAAAGAGTCCTCTCCTGCTGATGTTCAGGTGTATATCAGTATGTAGTGTCTCTACTTTAAAGAGTCCTCTCCTGCTGATGTTCAGGTGTATATCAGTATGTAATGTATCTACTTTAAAGAGTCCTCTCCTGCTGACACTTTTATACAACGACACCTCAATTTCTAGATCTTGCTGTTCTGAATTGGTATTTTCATGGTTTATGTGCTTATGTTAGTTGCATTGGATAAAACTATTGGCCAAATGAAATGTAATTTAATGCATTGTTCAGATAAACACAGGTCAGGAAAGAAAACCCCCAGAAAAACCGATAATCCAGACACAAACATGTCTTACATTATTTTAAGAGATACTTGCTGGAAGAACATTGCTTCATACCCTTAAAAAACCCCACCATTGTGTAGTCAGATGCAGAGAACAGTTGCTAGATACAGCTTGTACCAAAACCCTTAAGGTGTCAAATGTAAATGTAGGATTGTGAGAACACGTGTACATCATGTGGAGGGATTTGTGCAGAGGTTGTGATGGTGGGAGTGGGTTGAGCTGCTCTCAGATGTTGGACAGCCTCACTGCAGGCTTTCTAAAACCCTGTGCTGCCAGAGTGATGAAACACAGTTTGAGTCTGTTGGGGAAAATACTGAATGTCCTCTTCCAATATGAGAGTAACATGATAACGAAGGTATCCCAACTGTAGCTGTGTACAGACAGGATGTATGATTACCTAGAAGAGCATCAGGACTGTTTGAGGCATATGATAGCTATGTGATTAACATGATGATTCAGCCTCTATGGAGATAGACATATGACAAGCATGCTCATTTCTGACGTGGAGCTAATCTGAAGTAAACATTGAATACTGCTTTCTATTCCTCCATCTTGTGACTGTGTAACTCCCTCTCTTGGATATCAGCATGTGAAGGACACTGTTCAGGAACTAGTTGATGCTCTGTATGTGATGACTACTTCCATTCTGGAGAGGATCACAAATACATGGATCCTGAGATTGAAGCTCAAGCCGGGGACCAGGGATTATTATTATTTTTAAGTATTCAGAAAAAGTCAGAATTTTGAGAAAAAGTCTGATTTTTTAGAAAAAGTCTGAATTTTTAGATCTTTGAGAAAAAGTCAGATTTTTTTTATTTTTGAGAAAAAGTCAGAATTTTGAGAAAAAGTCAGAATTTTGAGAATTTTGTACATGACAGGATGTACTGCTTTCTATTCCTCCATCTTGTGACTGTGTAACTCCCTCTCTTGGATATCAGCATGTGAAGGACACTGTTCAGGAACTAGTTGATGCTCTGGATGTGATGACTACTTCCATTCTGGAGAGGATCACAAATACATGGATCCTGAGATTGAAGCTCAAACTCGACCAGTGAGATTTTTCTAACAATTCTCCAAGAACAAGAGCTCCACATTAGGAGTGTTTTAATAGTGTTTTTTTTACCTCTGACTGCTCCTCCTCTCGGTCCACTTCTTCCTGCAGGAGGTTCTGCGCCGACTGCAGGCTGAGCTTCTGGCCACGGGTTCCTGCAAAGAGACAAGAGGAAGATGAGGCACTAGGAAGATGAGGCACTAGGAAGATGAGGCACGAGGAAGATGAGGCACTGGAAAGAGAGAATCCAGTAAACAGGAAACCGCAGCAGAGAAAATGATTTTCCGAATTACAAAGAGCCTTGAGGGCATGTGCTGACGAGGAGACGTTGGGGATGGGACGGACAGTTGTTGGCTAGAAAATAAGGGGCAAAGAGGGGTTGTGAATATTAAACTTTAAGCTATTCTTAGTTCGGTTTGACCACGAAACTGAAGTCTCATTTTTGAATGAATTATCCAAGCTCTCGTTCACATCCTCAACAGGAATCCCCGAGAGCTCATGTTCACACACAAATCCTTTGTTTGAATTATTTATCTTCATGTCAATATGATAAAAAATTCAACGAGCCTTCACAAATAGATTGCGGCAAGCAGCTCTCAAATATGCATCAAACATAATCTTCCAGAGGAGATTCAAACAAGACAAGAATCAGCATTACATGAGGATAAAGAAAGCAGTGTTTTGGTAATGTGATGCATTTGGTCAGCAAACTGTCAGATGACATTGGTGCTCAGTTATGGAAGCTTTCAAGGTACATTTTTAACTGTTTACCCTTTATTTTCTCTTGTTAATACAAAACAGAATGGTAGCCAGAACTACCAAAAGAAGAAATCTGTCGAACCTTAGAATTCCATTTAGTGTGGTTTTCACTTTGCAAGATCATCAATATCTTAGTTTTCCATCAGGCTTAAACACCCATACATCTGCTCATACACAGAAAAATAAGCTCTTATATCCCAAGTGTTTGATATTTATTCGGTATCAAAGTGTTTCAATGTTAATGCACGGGTACAATGCAGACAGGAAGTGATAATAGCCCTTTTGGTGCCAAGTTTTAAAAATGCAACCAAATATCGTTTTTTTCTTCAGTTTTATTGCATATTTTCTTTCCTATAAGCTGACCTCTAATCAATAATGTTTTTTTATATTCATCCCCTACACTGTGGAACAGCCTCCCATTGGATCTTACAGGAGAACAGCAACCTCAATTGGCATTTTTAAAAGTAAATTAAAGACCTATCTGTTTAAATGTGGCTTATAATTTGGGGGCAATTGTAATATTTTTAGTAGTGTGGGGGAAACTTCTGTGTAGCAATGCAGGAGGAGTCACCGACTCATGAAGGAGACACGAGGAGAGCTGGAGCTTTGATGGCAAACACTGACGGGTTTATTTAGGAGCCTCGGCCGGAGAATTCACAAAACAAGTCAAAGAGTCAGAGGTTCTGACTTCACGGGAGAGTTGCCACGTCAATTCTGAAGAACTCTACCCCAGACCCGTGTGTTTAGTTCTGAGAGAATAATCAACATTGAGCAGAACAAGATAGAACCATAACACCTCTATCAGCTGACGCCAACAGGCAGGAGCATAGAACCATAACACCTCTATCAGCTGATCCAACAGGCAGGAACATAGAACCATAACACCTCTATCAGCTGACGCCAACAGGCAGGAACATAGAACCATAACACCTCTATCAGCTGACGCCAACAGGCAGGAACATAGAACCATAACACCTCTATCAGCTGACGCCAACAGGCAGGAACATAGAACCATAACACCTCTATCAGCTGACACCAACAGGCAGGAACATAGAACCATAACACCTCTATCAGCTGACGCCAACAGGCAGGAACATAGAACCATAACACCTCTATCAGCTGACGCCAACAGGCAGGAACATAGAACCATAACACCTCTATCAGCTGACACCAACAGGCAGGAACATAGAACCATAACACCTCTATCAGCTGACGCCAACAGGCAGGAACATAGAACCATAACACCTCTATCAGCTGACGCCAACAGGCAGGAACATAGAACCATAACACCTCTATCAGCTGACGCCAACAGGCAGGAACATAGAACCATAACACCTCTATCAGCTGACGCCAACAGGCAGGAACAGGGAGACAGAACACAGAGCACAGCAGCCAAGGTTACAGGTGCCTGTGCTCAGTCAGGACAGTATGAACTGATACACTGGGTCAAAGTGCAGATCACTGCACTGGTACAAACTCATCTATACCACTATGCTTGGACTGCTGCCCCTCTACATATCCACTTACATATCACACAAACAGTACATCTATAGCCTACCATCTCAACATTACATCACTCTGTCCGTCCCCTCAGTTCGCACGGTGCTTGGGAAAAAAGCCATATCATACTCTGCCCCCTCGACCTGGAACACACTTCAGCAGGAACTTAAGCTGACCACTTTGATACCCATCACGGATTTTAAACTAATTTTAAAAAAGCTGGAGAAATCATCTGTGGGTGTTTGCACCTGCTTTATCTGAATACTGTATATGGATTTCAATGACTACTTTTTTACGGTGTTGTATTTTAGTGTTGCCTCTGTGTTTAGTGTCCTGTCTGTCTGTAACTTTGTGTGGTAGTGTTACCACTGACAGGTCTCTCTTGAAAATGAGACCTTGTGTCTCAATGAGATTTTACACCTGTATAAATAAAGGCTAAATAAAAAAAAATAAAAAAATAAAGTTATGGGCTTTGGAAAATATTTCTCCAACAAGTAGTATCACTGTTCATGTTTTATTGTTTTATTGTTTTATGGTTCAGTGATATAACTTTCTGTTTGTTTATACCTAGTTTTTAATGATGTTCCTCACTTTGTATTGTCATTGTCTGTGGTACTCTGTAAAGCACTTTGGGCTGCCTCAAGTATGAAAGGTGCTATATAAATAAAGTGTATTATTACTTATGTCTGCTCTCGTGCTGCTGACACCTTATTTCCCCTCTGAGGATCATTAAAGTGTATCTAATCTAAAAACAAACTGAGCTCAAGTAGCAGCCACTAGCTTGCTTATTTGATCATAAACACATAGTTATATAGACTCTTCTTGCAATATTTCATTTGTATTTCATGCACATCTCCAAACATTATCTTGCCCTATTGTATCTGTTTTATTAGTTTGATGTCCTATATATATTCATGCTGCTCTGTTGGAGGAGCCTGTGACTTCAGTGTGTCATTGCCATATCTACACTGAAGCTACTGTGTGTGTTTATCAAGATTCAAGGCTTTATTGTCAAACTAAATGACCCTTCCTTACACACAGGAATGTTTACATACGAGGAGCCCCTCTAATGCAAAGTGACGAGCAACAGTTAGAGGCAGTAAAGGCTGCAGCCGGCTATATAAATTGAGTTGCAGCGTGTCATTCGCAGCATGTGTTTCCCTCCTGGGGATCGTGGTATGTGTTCATTGTGACCCAGAGTGTGTGTGTCGCTGCTGGAGACAGTGTGACAGCTCTGAATGGATTTAGCAGAGACTGGGGGGGGCAAACAAAGGTCAGAGAAATGACTCTAATAACGCTAAGCCTCCGAGGGAAAATCTGTGCAGAGAGAGAGAGAGAGAGATAAACACCGTGAGCAGGCAGATGTACGTCTGGTTTCTGCCTGCTACTGTCACTACAGCGCCAATACATAGATATTTAGCTTGTATTTAAGGTGCCAACATCTTTTAGTTTGAACAGATTTGCCTGTGGAGAATGAGATTGTGATGTTAACTTGAACTACTAGCATCACAAATTAAAACACAATGAGCAAATAAAGCCCAGAGTATAATCTGGTGGATGATTTAACATTGTAACTGCATTTTACTTGTGTTGACAGGATATTAATTAGGATTTAAGTCATTTATATTTCACATTCATTTCAAACATGGTGTGCAGGCAGCTGTAGGTCTGGTTTCTCCCTTCTACCGTCACTACAGCGCCAATACATATTATATTTAGCTTGTATGAATGTAATTTATGGTGCCAACATCTTTTAGTTTGAACAGATTTGCCTGTGGAGAATGAGATATTGCTGTTAACCAGAGGTGGGACCAAGTCATTGTTTTGCAAGTCCGAGTCAAGTCTCAAGTCTTTGCGCTCAAGTCCGAGTCAAGTCTCAAGTCTTTGCGCTCAAGTCCAAGTCAAGTCTCAAGTCAGGATGGGCAAGTTCAAGTCAAGTCCAAGTCCTAAACTTTGACAAAACGAGTCTTAAACAAGTCATTATGTGCTTTTCAACAAATGTAATGACATCGATCAGAATAATACTTAATAATCAAACTGCTCTTTATTAGTCACATTAATCATTTAATAATCCATTTTCTCTCTGCTGGTAAAGTAACGTGTTTTCTTCTATTGTAAGAGGGATCAGTAAGGTAAGGCTACCGTGACGGTTTGATTCAGAAGGAGTTTAATGTATAAGATCCCTGATGTTAAGGTATCCAGAATGTTTATTTCCACTGTGTTCAACATGTTATAAGGGACCCACAATCTATCTTTATGCAAGGGATAATGTGCAGCGAGGCGTCTCTATGGGGAAAAGAACACCTGCATCTAGATCCCTCTGCAGGTGGTACTTTAACTGTATTTTGATGATAATACTTTTCTACTTTTACTTGAGTAACATTTTGAATGCAGGACTTTTTATTGCAACGAGTATTCCTACACACAGGTACTTTTACTCAAGTACAAGATCTGAACTTCTCCCACCTCTGGCAATAAATCCTGAGTGGTTACCAAAAAAAAACCCTGCTCTGAAGGTTATTTTCATTTTACAAATCCTGCACTCAGCTCTGCTTTCTCCAATATCACTGAAATGCAGCCAGATGCTGCTTCTTTTTTCGGTTTTCGCAAATTTCTTGACTTTTTCCGACGCGCTTGCATTTAAATCCGGCTCCCCGTCTCCCCGTGGCTCTGTAGCTGGCCTGTACCACTACACCTGCTGTCTTTGGAGCGTCTGCCCCCCACCCTTCTTTCACATAATGGTATGATCCTAGTGTGTCCTCGCATATGATTGGCCGCATGGTGGCTCAGCAAAATAAAGTCCCGCCCCTGCCTGCATGGATTCACAGCAAGAGTTGCAGCGGCTGAAGATTCTGCTCTCCCCGACGGGAGTCTGCTCTTCTAAAGGCCCCTACACACCAGGCCGATATCGGCCGTCTTGCGTTGTCTGGCGAAAACGGGTTCCTTGTCGCCCAAAGTCAATTTGGTGTTGAATCGGCCGGGTGTCGACACAAGTGTCGGACACAAGCTATCGGGCCAAGAAACCACTCTGATCAGCTGTTCAGCTAGCAAATGAGAAGTGAAACGGAAGTGAGGGACGTAAACAAACGATTTAAGGCACAGGACAGCAGCTAAACACCAGCAGGTGATACTTAAAGACATCAAACATAGCCCTTAAATGTCCTCTCTTACCTCCCACACATAGCAGGGACATCTCTGATATCGGCGGGAGCGTCCCCGGCTGTCCTCTGCTGAGAGCTCCGTGATTTGTTTGGTCAAGTCCGGTTTTTCATCTCATCGTAAATTTAGCAAGAAGTGGCCATTATTACATTGCTGACTCAATAAACTACACACCCGCCAGAACACTGCGATCATCAGATGCAGGTCTATTAACTGTGATTTTATAGTATGTCTGCACTTTATGTGCTCATTTCATCATTCATGTATTTTTATATTCTAAAACATGTTTTCGATGGACGAGAGTGAAAATGGAACGCACACGCTATTTGTTTGTTTAGATCAGTCTGTTCTTCTTCTCTGTCTTCCGGTTGTTGCCTATTTTGAATGACGAATACACACTACCGCCGCCTGCTGGTAAGGAGAGTTATTGCCACTCACGCATGCGCAGTTCATACGTGCTCGGCTGAAGTCTTTGCGGTGATTTCCAGTGCGACACACGGCCAAGACGCAAGAGAACCCGTCGATGGAACTGTCGGTGTCGGGTGTCGGCGAGTTCTCTGGTGACTGCCTGGTGTGTCAGGGCCTTAACGGCAGCTCGCAATCGGCGTGTTGGAGACCCCTGAATTAAATTATCAAGTCACCTCAAGTCAGAAGGCTCAAGTCCAAGTCAAGTCCCGAGTCATTGGTGTTCAAGTTCAAGTCGAGTCGCAAGTGTTTTGTGATTTTGTCAAGTCGAGTCCAAAGTCATCAAATTGGTGACTCGAGTCTGACTTGAGTCCAAGTCATGTGACTCGAGTCCACACCTCTGCTACATACTGATATACAGTACACCTGAACATCAGCAGGAGAGGACTCTTTAAAGTAGAGACACTACATACTGAAATACACCTAAACATCAGCAGGAGAGGACTCTTTAAAGTAGAGACACTACATACTGATATACACCTGAACATCAGCAGGAGAGGACTCTTTAAAGTAGAGACACTACATACTGATATACACCTGAACATCAGCAGGAGAGGACTCTTTAAAGTAGAGACACTACATACTGATATACACCTGAACATCAGCAGGAGAGGACTCTTTAAAGTAGAGACACTACATACTGATATACACCTGAACATCAGCAGGAGAGGACTCTTTAAAGTAGAGACACTACATACTGATATACTGTACACCTGGACATCAGCAGAAATGTAAAAAAAAAACTTTTGCTGGTGCTGTTGCATTTAAAATCAAATAGTTGACTAAAACAAACTTGAAAGAAATCAAATACATAGTGTTGTTTTTTCATTTGTTTATATTTATTATGATAATTGTTGAATGCAAACTTTGTAAACAAGGTAATAAAGTAAGTACTGAAGTAGCTTTAAGTCAGTGTATTGATCAGGGCAGAGCCAGGTGAGCTAAAGTCACTCAATACAAAGGTAACTAGACAAAAACAGGAGGAACAAACGAGAAAGAATTCTAGTGTTGTTTTGAATTTGAATGTCTTTGTATTGATTGTTATTATTAGTTGAATTCTCAGACTAAATCTCTGGTGACTTGAAATTAAAAGCAAGAAGCTAAACTTAGACAGGAGAAACAAACGTGAAATAAATCAAACGTGTCAGTATTGTTATCATTATCATTATTTTTTTTTTATTGATTGACAAGACTTTAACTTAACAAGAAAACAATGGACTAAACATAAATATAGAAATGTATTAAGTAAATATGAAAAATATAAGATACATATAAAAATTGACTATTAACTAAACATGATAAATATAACATAAATATAAAAATGAACTATTAAGTAAATATGAAAAATATAACTTAAATATGAAAATGAACACTATAAACCAAACATGACGATATAACATAAACCTGATAACTTGTAATGACTAAATGTTCCTCTTATTTAGGGGTGCTAGAAGCAAAGGAATAGTTTATTTATTTTAAAATTAAGGTTGTTTTTTTGCCCCTAGTGGCTAAAACTGCACATCACTGTGAGTCTCTTCTGGAACCTTTGTTGATGTCTAACCAGATCTAATAACTGTTAAGTGTTTAAATATATATCCTGACTGGCTGTGAGTATATGTTGTTGCTCACTCACTTTGAGCTTTAGACTGTACTTGAAATGTTTTAATGTCTTACTAATTTTTGATGTTGTGAGTTTGTTTTTTAAAGTTTTTAAAGCCGATGTCAGGGCTGCCTTTGAGTCTTATGTTTTCCTTTTTAGTCATTGTTGATGTTTGGGCGGATACAAGAAAAGGAATTGATGAATCTTCTCCACCGTGGTGTTGTCGTCCTCTGCGTTGTTGGGATCGGCTCATTGGTTTGCTCAGGTGGATCCACCCTCACTTCCTGTTCCACCTCCAACTCCACCTTTACCTCCACAAGCTCCTCCTTCACCATGCAGAGTGCCTGTGGTGGTTTTTTCAGCTGTTTCTTCAGCAAGGCGGCTATCTCTGCATCCTTCTCCTCCACACAACGTTCCTTCTGTTGTTCCAGTTCCTGGTTTCTCTCATGCAAAGCGACTATCTCTGCATCCTTCTCCTCCACACAACGTTCCTTCTGTTGTTCCAGTTTGTGGTTTCTCTCATGCAAAGCAACTATGTCTGTATCCTTCTCCTCCACACAACGTTCCTTCTGTTGTTCCAGTTCGTGATTTCTCTCATGCAAAGCGACTATCTCTGTATCCTTCTCCTCCACACAACGTTCCTTCTGTTGTTCCAGTTCGTGATTTCTCTCATGCAAAGCGACTATCTCAAAATGTTTCCCCTCAAGACAACGCAACTTCTCTTGTTTGAGTTCCTGGTTTGTCTTTTGCAAGGCAGCCATCTCTGCATCCTTCTCCTCAACACAGGGTTCTTTCAGTTGTTTGAGATCCTGGTTTGCCTTTCTCAAGGTGGCCATCACTGCTTTGTCCTTCTCGTGCATCTTGAGGAGCTTTCCATATTTCATGTTCAGTTCCTCATTGTTTCCGCGCAAGACTTTCTGCTCAATTTTTAGGACATTCATTTTCACATTGTGCCTCACTTCTGGTTCCACTTTCACCTCCACAACCTCTTTCTTGTCCACCTTCGCCTCCTCCACCACACAACGTTCCTTCTCTTGTTTCAGTGTTTGGTTTTCCTTCAGCAAGGCGGCCATCTCTGCATCCTTCTCCTCCACACAACATTCCTTCTGTTGTTCCAGTTCCTGGTTTCTCTCATGCAAAGCGACTATCTCTGCATCCTTCTCCTCAACACAACGTTCCTTCTGTTGTTCCAGTTCCTGGTTTCTCTCATGCAAAGCGACTATCTCTGCATCCTTCTCCTCCACACAACGTTCCTTCTGTTGTTCCAGTTCCTGGTTTCTCTCATGCAAAGCGACTATCTCTGCATCCTTCTCCTCAACACAACGTTCCTTCTGTTGTTCCAGTTCCTGGTTTCTCTCATGCAAAGCGACTATCTCTGCATCCTTCTCCTCAACACAACGTTCCTTCTGTTGTTCCAGTTCCTGGTTTCTCTCATGCAAAGCAACTATCTCTGCATCCTTCTCCTCAACACAACGTTCCTTCTGTTGTTCCAGTTCCTGGTTTCTATCATGCAAAACGACTATCTCTGCATCCTCCTCCTTAACACAACGCTCCTTCAGTTTTGTGAGTTCCTGGTTTCTCTCACGCAGAGCAGCTATCTCTACAGATTTCTTCTCAAGACAACACTCCTTTTGTTGTTTGAGTTCTTGGTTAGTCTTTTGCAAGGCAGCTATCTCTTTATGCTTCTCCTCCACACAACGCTGCTTCTGTTGTTCGAGTTTCCAGTTTGTCTTTTGCAAGGCAGCCATCTCTGCACGTTGCTCCCCAACACAGGGTTCTTTCAGTTGTTGGTTCCAGGCAGCCATCTCTGCTTCGACCTTCTTGTGTGACCTCTGGAGGTTTCTGTATTTCATGTTCAGGGCCTCATTGTTGACGCGCAAGACGTTCTGCTCAATTTCCAGGGCGTTCACTTTCACATTGTGCTTAAACTGCAAAGCTGATTTCTCTGTATATGCTTTGAGCATCGCTTCCTTCTTTTTAGCGCCTTCAATCTCAAGCTTATCCCTTAAAGTCCTCTCCTGCTCCAGCAACAACTTCATTTCCTGATTTTCTTTTTGCAGAATCTCGAGCTTGACTGCCAGCTCATCTCTATTGTTCAACTCCATCTCTACTGCTGTGACAAAATGACCTGTTGTTTAGCAAACTAAATGTAATTGTTCGACTGAATTAACGTCACAAAAATCCCACAAAAGTTGAGTTCACTTGTGAAGATTATCTCGCTAAAAAACACTGCAAGTATCCCTAATGTTTGCTTGCAACAAAACCTATTTCTGCAATGATCTGACACTAGCTGGACAAATTGTCTGCCTGCTGCTCTGGTGCTCTGATGCTCTGATGAATTCTAGAAGATCAATGCAGAGTTCAGAATTCTACATGAAGGCAAAAGATGATGTCATAATTCTGAAGGTTCCATTCCAAATAAGAAGTCAAGGACATCAGCTGACAGGAAGTAAGAATGGAACCATGCTGTTGCCTAGAAACGCAATTGTGTTTAAATAATATAAAGAAATGTAAACAATCTAAATGCTTTATTAATTCCAATGGGAAGTAAGCAACATGTTCTATTATGTTTCATCTTCACGTCAAATGCATATTTTCTACTTTTTAATTTCTATTTTGATATCTTTCAAATTTTTGAAATGTTTATTTCTACTCTTTTAATTTCTAATTGTGTGCAATGCCTTGTTTTTTATGCTGCTGCAACGCAAACATTTCCCAATTTGGGATCAATAAAGTACATCTTATCTAATAGGAACCAAAAATACAGTTACGTTGAAGTTGCACTCAATTGCATTTTGATAAAGTGCCATTTTGAATAAAACTTTTTTTTACAGGATTCCCTTCAACACATTAACTTCAATGAAAACATTTCTCTACTAAAATATTTTTTTATGGTGATTAATTGTCTCTTTGTTGTAATTTTCTGTCTCTTTGCAGCTGTTTTCCATCTAATTTTAGGACTCTTTAAAGTAAAGACACTACATACCAATATACACCTGAACATCAGCAGGAGAGGACTCTTTAAAGTAGAGACACTACATACTGATATACACCTGAACATCAGCAGGAGAGGACTCTTTAAAGTAGAGACACGACATACTGATATACAGTACACCCTGAACATCAGCAGGAGAGGACTCTTTAAAGTAGAGACACTACATACTGATATACACCTGAACATCAGCAGGAGAGGACTCTTTAAAGTAGAGACACTACATACTGATATACACCTGAACATCAGCAGGAGAGGACTCTTTAAAGTAGAGACACTACATACTGATATACACCTGAACATCAGCAGGAGAGGACTCTTTAAAGTAGAGACACTACATACTGATATACACCTGAACATCAGCAGGAGAGGACTCTTTAAAGTAGAGACACTACATTAACAAATTAAACCCCATTTACATCCATTGAGCAAATAAAGCCCAGAGTATAATCTGGTGGATGACACAAGGTTTATTTTGGAGTCATAATTTCAAAAAGAGAAATGATTTAACATTGTAAATGCGTTCTTACTAGCGTTGACTGGATATTAATTAGGATTTAAGTAATTTATATATCACTTTCATTTCATTTTTTCCTAACCTTCTGTGATTATATAAGAATATATTTGCAAGTAGGACTGTTGGTGTGTAAAACACAAGATATTTGAAGACGATTTATCAATTTATCTATTAAAAAAACCAGAATGATGGCGCTAACATTTTGTGTGCAACTAAAATGTTGTTTTTGAAAAGCCTAACACCGACAAATATCGATCGAAGCAGAACAAATGGTTGGATAAGAACATGTTGTGAATTTTGGAAATGATTACTTCTATCTTTTTGCAATAAATGTGGACTTTTGGACTTCACAATGCTTTGGAAATATTGGAAATGTTTGGATCGCAGCAGTAGGAAACAGTCCTACGCACGAACCACTGGAATCTAATTCTAGCATAATAAAACTAATAGAAGTCTAGACTGATCTTTATCTGCAACTCAAGGTTGAAACCGGATGAATACACAAAGAAAAGACAAACAAATCGATGAATAAAGCTTAAAAACTATTACTATTTTCTATCTGTTGTATAAGTGAAAGCACTGTCACTATGTTTTGAAAAGTGCTATATAAATAAAGGTTATTAATATGACTAAATCTCCAGCAGTTTGGCAGCCACATCATTACATAAATGCCCTCTAACAAGAAGAGGAAAAAAATACACATTTGCTCGAACAAACCTCACAGTATGTTGTGCTTTCTATAGCATTAATGTTCTGCTTTCTATAGCATTAATAATCCACGATGTGTTTCATGGTTCTGCCCATCATTGTGTGAACATCGAGTCGTAGAAAGCAGGCATGCATTAAGGACTGGCCTCGTTCATGACCCCTGAGCAGGAGTAGGGGGAGATGGGGGTGTAATGAGAGGTGACAGCCAGGCAAACAAACACTCCTACAGCAGCTGGAAGTGACCTACATTTGAGGATGTGGAGAGTGACGGAGTAAAGGGGGGGTTGGGGGTCGGGGGTTGGGGGTTGGGGGTTGGGGGTTGGGGGTTGGGGGTTTGGACCTGGAGGCCACAGTAGCGTACAGAGTGGTGAATGGTGGTGGTGGTGGTGTTAGTAATGGAGCTTCACGTTTTGTCTGGGAGTCGACATGAGACAATGGGCGTCATCCAAAGTTCATGTGTGTGTGTCTCAGGGCACAGACTGTTTAAAGATGGGCGCTGATTTCACCCCTATGTTACTGAAGAGACGCAATATTTACAACACCGTTTGAACTCCTAGCTATTGTAAAATAGGGTATTTTCGATAAAATGGATGTGGGATTTTATGACAAAGTAGCTACCTGTCCCTAATGCAAACAAACCCATAATAACGTTTTACTTTTCGCCTTAAAAAGCACATATAATTCAAATGTTCCACTGCTATGCTAAAGGCGGCTAATGTTCGACATGATGACTTTAAGTAGTTTAAGTCACTTGTTAGCGATCTGTTTTTAAAGGGGTCCTATTCTGCTAATTTTCAGGTTCATATTTGTATGTAGTGTCTCTACTTTAAAGAGTCCTCTCCTGCTGATGTTCAGGTGTATATCAGTATGTAGTGTCTCTACTTTAAAGAGTCATCTCCTGCTGATGTTCAGGTGTATATCAGTATGTAGTGTCTCTACTTTAAAGAGTCCTCTCCTGCTGATGTTCAGGTGTATATCAGTATGTAGTGTCTCTACTTTAAAGAGTCCTCTCCTGCTGATGTTCAGGTGTATATCAGTATGTAGTGTCTCTACTTTAAAGAGTCCTCTCCTGCTGATGTTCAGGTGTATATCAGTATGTAGTGTCTCTACTTTAAAGAGTCCTCTCCTGCTGATGTCAGGTGTATATCAGTATGTAGTGTCTCTACTTTAAAGAGTCCTCTCCTCCTGATGTTCAGGTGTATATCAGTATGGAGTGTCTCTACTTTAAAGAGTCCTCTCCTGCTAATTTTCAGGTTCATATTTGTATGTAGTGTCTCTACTTTAAAGAGTCCTCTCCTGCTGATGTTCAGGTGTATATCAGTATGTAGTGTCTCTACTTTAAAGAGTCCTCTCCTGCTGATGTTCAGGTGTATATCAGTATGTAGTGTCTCTACTTTAAAGAGTCCTCTCCTCCTGATGTTCAGGTGTATATCAGTATGGAGTGTCTCTACTTTAAAGAGTCCTCTCCTGCTGATGTTCAGGTGTATATCAGTATGTAGTGTCTCTACTTTAAAGAGTCCTCTCCTGCTGATGTTCAGGTGTATATCAGTATGTAGTGTCTCTACTTTAAAGAGTCCTCTCCTGCTGATGTTCAGGTGTATATCAGTATGTAGTGTCTCTACTTTAAAGAGTCCTCTCCTGCTGATGTTCAGGTGTATATCAGTATGTAGTGTCTCTACTTTAAAGAGTCCTCTTCTGCTGATGTTCAGGTGTATATCAGTATGTAGTGTCTCTACTTTAAAAAGTCCTCTCCTGCTGATGTTCAGGTGTATATCAGTATGTAGTGTGTCTACTTTAAAGAGTCCTCTCCTGCTGATGTTCAGGTGTATATCAGTATGTAGTGTCTCTACTTTAAAGAGTCCTCTCCTGCTGATGTTCAGGTGTATATCAGTATGTAGTGTCTCTACTTTAAAGAGTCCTCTCCTGCTGATGTTCAGGTGTATATCAGTATGTAGTGTCTCTACTTTAAAGAGTCCTCTCCTGCTGATGTTCAGGTGTATATCAGTATGTAGTGTCTCTACTTTAAAGAGTCCTCTCCTGCTGATGTTCAGGTGTATATCAGTATGTAGTGTCTCTACTTTAAAGAGTCCTCTCCTGCTGATGTTCAGGTGTATATCAGTATGTAGTGTCTCTACTTTAAAGAGTCTTCTCCTCCTGATGTTCAGGTGTATATCAGTATGTAGTGTCTCTACTTTAAAGAGTCCTCTCCTGCTGATGATCAGGTGTATATCAGTATGTAGTGTCTCTACTTTAAAGAGTCCTCTCCTGCTGATGTTCAGGTGTATATCAGTATGTAGTGTCTCTACTTTAAAGAGTCCTCTCCTGCTGATGTTCAGGTGTATATCAGTATGTAGTGTCTCTACTTTAAAGAGTCTTCTCCTCCTGATGTTCAGGTGTATATCAGTATGTAGTGTCTCTACTTTAAAGAGTCCTCTCCTGCTGATGATCAGGTGTATATCAGTATGTAGTGTCTCTACTTTAAAGAGTCCTCTCCTGCTGATGTCCAGGTGTATATCAGTATGTAGTGTCTCTACTTTAAAGAGTCCTCTCCTGCTGATGTTCAGGTGTATATCAGTATGTAGTGTCTCTACTTTAAAGAGTCCTCTCCTGCTGATGTTCAGGTGTATATCAGTATGTAGTGTCTCTACATGTCTCCATGCTTTAATGTTCAAAAAGCTCTTTATTTTTCTCATACTGCCTGTGCTGCAGCACCTCTTTTCACCCTCTGTCTGAAACCAGAGCCCAGTCTGCTCTGATCGGTTAGCTGGCCAGCTCTGTTGTGATTGGTCAACCGTTTAAAGATGTCCCGCCCCTTATCCTATCACGTACAATGTGATGGAGCGCTAGCCAATAGAAGCGTGAGTGTTACAGGAAGTAAACAAAGGTGTACTTTTTGTAATTTTTTGTTATCAAATCACTAATCAAGAAAATATTTGTTAAATGTGGGATTACATTACTTATTTTTTAATAATTTAACAAGGCTAAAAGTGCTTATCCCCTGTTATGGCCCCTTGAAGCCTTAATGGTTATGGTCACTACAAAATAAACGTTTTGGATGGAACAAACATCACGTCATATTTCCACTGAGGTTAACAGATATCTGCAGCCTGCCAGAGACCAGAGTGATATTCATGGGGGAAATGTCTGACTTCATGGAGGAGATACAGAAATCTATCCTGAAAGACTCGCTATGAACAGACGGGGGACTGAGCGATGGACAGATGGACCACCTCCCTTTGGCCCTGCTGTTAAAGGGGTCACTTCACAGACATATTTCCCCACTATAACCCCTGAAGTAGCGACTATCCAGGCAGATACACGTGTTCTTTCTGCCTGGATATATTCATTGGGAAAAAAACAACCAAAAGTATAATTTTGGTAGATAAAAAAATATTTTGGATTTAAAGATTGCTTCATTAACAGGACATGAATCACAAGCTCAGTAGTTCATTTAAAAGCAAGTATTTTCCTAACCTTCTTTGATTATATAAGAATATTTTTTGGGAACAGGACTGTTGGTTGGACAAAACGAGACATTTGAAGACACCACAGGTCCTTTGTTTTCTGACATTTCATATTTTAAGTGATTCATCAACTATCTAGAAACATATTTTCTATCTAGAAAAAAAGGTATATTATTGGTTAATGAAAGTTACCACTGATTGCAGCCCTAGATATATTACTTGGGTCATTTGAGAACAATATATATCTTAATCTTGCTCCACAGAAAATGTAGAAATGAGCCTTTTTTCAGTTTCTTTTATTGAACATGAATTATCTTTTGATGTTGGATGGTTGGTCGTATAAAACAAATCAACAATAGACCTCAGGCTTGCCTCTAGAGAATGTCAATGGCCACTTTTCACAATTTTCTAGCATTTTAACAAAACAGAGGACAAATTAAGGGATTATGACGAGTAATAATTAGTTGCAAGGCAATATTGACAGTAGAGAGAAAATATATATCCTCCTATGTAAAAATATTAGTGTTAATAGGATTTATTTCTGGTTCATTGTCTCTTTTCCCTTAAAAGCAAACCATCCACTGGTCTCATGTTACAGTCCTGGACTTGTGCCGCTCCCCCGGCTCCACACTGGACCAGACAAATCAAAAACATGTTTGTACATCACGTTGTTGTGCTGTGACAGAATGGAAGTCATTAAAGAAATGAAGAGCGTGTTCCCACAACAAAATAATCAGATCAGGAACCAGAACCCTGGAGCCCGGCTCATCAGAAGCTCTGCAGAGAGAAGCTAACCTACATCGTGTTGGAGGAAACGCTGAACGATGTGACAGCTAACGTCTTTGGCAAACAGCTGATGTCAACGTGTTAACGGCCACGCTGAAGCTAGCTGAGACCTACAGTAAAACGTGAGATGGAGTTCAGGAATAAGTCAACTTTCTCAGATTGCAGTGCAGAGAGAAATAAAGGCTCTCACTTGTGTTTCTGTGGAGATCTGGTACTTAAAGGTCCCCTATTATACTGTTTATCAATATATCATAGGTCTCAGATATATACAGAACATGTCTCTGATTGGCTGAAACACCAAACAGATCATTGCAGCATTACCCATAATCCCCTCTGTTTCAGCCCTGTTTCCAAAGTGCTGATTCTCTGTCTGTTACTTTAGATGAAAATAAGGAGCCCCTCCCCACGCCCCTCTGAGAGAGATTTGGTTACAAAGAACTCAATGGTGCTCTAGGAGGAGATTCAGGTGATAAGGGGGGGGGGGGGGGGGGGGGGGGGGTTACCTTGGTTGCTGATTGGCTAATGGTTACACAAGACAAAACATCGTTATGACATCATCAAGTGGCCAAAATCTGATCAGCTCATTTTCAGACAGGTTTTTATAGAAATGGATCAAAAAGAGAGAGAATCTTTGTTCCTGAAACCTTCAGAGTCTCTTTCCACAGAGGGGACACATGTTGATGAAGAAGAGACATGAAGAAGAGGGGACACATGTTGATGAAGAAGAGACATGAAGAAGAGGGGACACATGTTGATGAAGAACAGACATGAAGAAGAGGGGACACATGTTGATGTAGAAGAGACATGAAGAAGAGGGGACACATGGTGATGAAGAAGAGACATGAAGAAGAGGGGACACATGTTGATGTAGAAGAGACATGAAGAAGAGGGGACACATGGTGATGTAGAAGAGACATGAAGAAGAGGGGACACATGGTGATGAAGAAGAGACATGAAGAAGAGGGGACACATGTTGATGAAGAAGAGACATGAAGAAGAGGGGACACATGTTGATGTAGAAGAGACATGAAGAAGAGGGGACACATGTTGATGTAGAAGAGACATGAAGAAGAGGGGACACATGTTGATGTAGAAGAGACATGAAGAAGAGGGGACACATGTTGATGTAGAAGAGACATGAAGAAGAGGGGACACATGTTGATGTAGAAGAGACATGAAGAAGAGGGGACACATGGTGATGAAGAAGAGACATGAAGAAGAGGGGACACATGTTGATGTAGAAGAGACATGAAGAAGAGGGGACACATGGTGATGAAGAAGAGACATGAAGAAGAGGGGACACATGTTGATGTAGAAGAGACATGAAGAAGAGGGGACACATGTTGATGTAGAAGAGACATGAAGAAGAGGGGACACATGGTGATGAAGAAGAGACATGAAGAAGAGGGGACACATGTTGATGAAGAAGAGACATGAAGAAGAGAAGAGGGGACACATGTCGATGTAGAAGAGACATGAAGAAGAGGGGACACATGTTGATGTAGAAGAGACATGAAGAAGAGGGGACACATGTTGATGTAGAAGAGACATGAAGAAGAGGGGACACATGTTGATGTAGAAGAGACATGAAGAAGAGGGGACACATGTTGATGTAGAAGAGACATGAAGAAGAGGGGACACATGGTGATGAAGAAGAGACATGAAGAAGAGGGGACACATGTTGATGTAGAAGAGACATGAAGAAGAGGGGACACATGGTGATGAAGAAGAGACATGAAGAAGAGGGGACACATGTTGATGTAGAAGAGACATGAAGAAGAGGGGACACATGTTGATGTAGAAGAGACATGAAGAAGAGGGGACACATGGTGATGAAGAAGAGACATGAAGAAGAGGGGACACATGTTGATGAAGAAGAGACATGAAGAAGAGGGGACACATGTCGATGTAGAAGAGACATGAAGAAGAGGGGACACATGTTGATGTAGAAGAGACATGAAGAAGAGGGGACACATGTTGATGTAGAAGAGACATGAAGAAGGGGATTTTGCATAATAGGTGACCTTTAAAAGCTCTGTGATTAAATTCAAACATACCTCATACATCCGAGTCTGTCACTGTGGTTCTGCCTCATTCTCACCATACTACTTCTCTGATGGCTTCCAAAGGATTGTTGACACCTGGATTCATCCTCTTCTTATTTATAGACACGTGCATTCGTAAGCATTTGGACTAGCTGTGTTGTAAATGTATTATCTTTTGAATAGGTGAGGTGCCATGAAAGGATGCGGAGACTTTTGCAAAGGTGTGAAAGCAGGCAGTGTTTGAACTTCCTTTCTTCAAACAACTACTTCTTCTGTCACTTTGCATGTGAACAACAGCAGCCCCCGAGCAGAGACTGTGAAAAGGTTTTGCCGTTATCCACGTTTGTACAATTCGTTTCGTCAAAACTACAAAGGCAAACAAAAGACACAGGGCCTTTGTTTAAATTGTGCAAATGTGAAGTTCGGATACTTTGGTGCATGAAGGTGCTGCAGCACAAAGAGTAAAAGGGCTGACGGTCACATTCTGCTCATTTTCAGGTTCATATTTGTATTTGTTGCCTCTACTGTGACGTGTTTGCAGCCCATTGACATGCACCTATCCTAAGGGAGTGCATGGACGTAGACACATTGTGCCTCTCCACCTCTGTTCCTTACTTCTTACTTGCTATCCCTTTCCCTCAACCTATCCTAAGGGAGTGCATGTACGTAGACACGTTAGTTTAGCTGCTATAGGCTTAGACTGTCGGGGGACGCCTCACTTCTTCCTGCTCTCTGTCTGTACCTGTGTACTCTCATGTTCCCAATAACCCAGCTTCCCCCAAATTTCTTTTTGGTGTCTATCTACGCCGGGATCCTGAGTCGTGGCTGATCCTGTTGCTGCAGTCCTGTGTCCTGGATCCTGGATCCTGAGTCCTGGATCCTGAGTCCTGGGTCCTGATCTGAGTCCTGGACTTCGAGTCGTGGCTGAACCTGTCTCTGTGGTCCTGCCTGACTCTCATCATACTACTTCCCTGATGGCTCCCACAGGATTGTGGACATCCTCATGGATTCATCTTCTTATTATAGACACATGCATTCCCAAACATTTGGTCTACCTATGTTGTAAATGTATTATCTTTTCGATTTACACACGGCATCTATTGTCTGTCCGTCCTGGGAGAGGGATCCCTCCTCTGATGCTCTCCCTGAGGTTTCTCCCATGTTCCCCTTTAAACTGTGGGTTTTTCTGGAAGTGTTTCCTTGTACGATGTGAGGGTCTAAGGACAGAGGGTCTAAGGACAGAGGGTCTAAGGACAGAGGGTCTAAGGACAGAGGGGGTCGTATTGTCATACTGATATTCTGTACAAACTGTGAAGTCCACTGAGACAAATTTGTGATATTGGGCTATATAAATAAACATTGATTGATTGATTGATTGATTCACAAAAATCTATAAAACACACTATAGGAAAGCTTAAATCCCCAAAAGGCATAATAGCTACTCTTTAAATACACTATTCTCTAAGCGGGTCACATCACTGGTCTCATAACTCGGTATGACAACAAGACTCATCAAATTTAAAAAGCTGCTTCGCCAGGAAATCATGCCGTCTGGACTGCAGAGCAGCACACGACTGCAGCCAGAGGCAGAAGCTTACTAAGGGAATGTATCATTTATTCTTTTGCATTCAAACTCAGGCATAATTATACAGTATGTTCAGCTTGTAAATGGTTGCCTTTAGCAGTTTGCTATGAAAGCTGGAACTGAAATGAAAGAAGAAAGGTTTGATACCCCCACTGCATGTAATAATCCACAAAGGATCTTTATCTTTAAAACATAATTAAAGATCTAGTGAAGTCCAGGTTGTCTGTGTGCAGATTTTGTATTTGATTATTATACACCTCGTCATTTATATTGTTAAAACTCTCAGGCGCTGCAAATCCTGCGCTAGGTGTCCACTGTATAAAAGCTCAGTGATGTCAAATTGGATCAATTTTAATACATAAATAAACATGTTGTAACTGATGTGATACAGCAATATGCACTATAATGCATCTTAAATACATGTGTGATGAGCTCCGCTAATACGATATCTTTCGCATCAGCACACTCAGGCCCCGGCTCCACGGGAACCCATACGGCAAAACGCATCGGAGTAACGCAAACGCAACCGCAAAAAAGCTTCCGACCACACCGGATTGTGTCAAGCTCCACGAGACGGCTCCGTTTACATCCAACCGCTGGAAAAGCTGCAGTACATATGCTGAGCCTGTACGTGGCGCTGTAACTTCCTCCACAAAAGCAGCAACTTCCTCCACAAAAGCAGCGAAGAAGAATGGTTGTCATGGTTGCACTTCTGTTTATTCTCCGCGGTGGGGGCCGACAGAACCGGGCAGAGTTTTTCGCCGGTCAACGTGTGTTAAAGTTTAAATCTTCCGGACAAAATTATAAAAGTGCCGGTCAAAGGTCTTCTTTGTTATTTATTGAGCTTTAAAACAAATGAATAACGACGATATAATGATATATAATAATAAAATACACGGAGCCTCTCTTTTTCCTCTCTTCTGACAGCGTCAGTGTCTGTCTCATGCAGCAGCTGATCCTGTAATGATGACTCGACAGTAAAAATAAACATATTTATAACTAGTTTAGGTAGTTTGAGAGGTAATTAAAATAGCTAAGGGTGATGATCTGACTTGAAGTGTGTGTTTTGCTCCCGCTGCTTCACAGCCGGAGGAGCTGCGTGTCTCCGTCCTGTCAGATTAGACTTCACTCGCGTTTATGTCCATATCGAGAGAAAGATAAATAATCTGAATTCAGTGTACAGTGTACTTTTGCGGGGGTGAGCAGCAGAGGTGGGGAGAGGCGGGGCTATTGCGTCGTCATTATCAGAAACGCATGACCGTATAGGCGACTCCACGGCCCCGTTGGACCCCCCAGAGCGCTCCGTTCCCAGATCTATCCACCTTTGGACCCGTTGTCATTTGCGGGGTCTGTTTCTACGTTTCCGTTACGGCGTCGTCGAGCTTAAAGGGCTATACGCATGAGAAATATGCGGATTCAACCAGTTTCCGTCCCCGTGGAGCCTAGGCCTAAAGTTATAACAGAGCAGTGCTGGGTGCGTTTAGTTAGTAGCAGCTTGGTGTCGTTTGCTTTCAATTTAATGAAGGTAAACACAGTGTGTGTGTGTGTGTGTGTGTGTGTGTGTGTGTGTGTGTGTGTGCCTATGTATCTGTGTGTGTGTGTGTGTCTGTGTGTGTGTGTGTGTGTCTGTGTCTGTGTGTGTGTGTGTGTGTGTGTGTGTCTGTGTGTGCGTGTGTGTGTGTAAATGGCACTACACTGCGACGCCTCACTTCTGAAGCCAAAAGGCTGCAGACTTCGTAGCATATCTGATCTGAAGATGCCTGCAGGGGTTTAATGAAGTGAAAGAGAAACTTTTCATAAAACATAAATCATCTGCGGACAACAGATAGAGTAAGAATCACTTATTGATTCAGATCAACGCACACATCGCTGGCTTTAATCACATTCATTATTATTTGATGCCTTATTTAACGCATCTCCTGGTTGAAAGAGTGTTCCGCGAAAATGTACAATTTTAACGCGTTAATCCATCACTGCATAATGCACATTTCCCAAAGATATTGAAGTGACTGTTATGTTGTATATATTGATTGATATGTATAAATGTGTCTGTTGATTGTGTATATAGAGGTATATACATATTTCTTTTTGTATTTTTTTGTATTCGGGATTGTGGGAAACTGTATTTCGATCTCTCCGTCTATACACACAAACTTAAAGGTTGACAATAAAGTGGACTTTGACTTGTTTGGTTCAATGAGAGCTAATCAATCACGAGAGAGAGAGAGCCGGAGTCACTTCTGAGACGTATGCAAGCATGTGTGTAAATATATGCTGATTTACTGTATGTCAAATACACAGAAATGTCAGCGCACAACAACCTTTCTTACAGCGTCCAGTCGTGCCTTTAAGCACAACAGATTTCCACTTTCCACGCCTGACCTGCCGCTAACATCGGCTCCGGTCAGAGGCGGTGAGATATATCAGCTGGAAACAATCATGGAGATCCCGTCGGTCGATAATAATGTATATCGGAAGAAGAAAAGAAGCTGTTAAATCCACTGTACTTAGTAGTTATGAGAAATCAAGTGAAGAAATTCAGTTGAACGTGTCGGGCAGCGGCTGATTTTACACAAATAGGTCATGGCATTACAGATGGAGCCTCGCAGGGCATGATATATCCAGGGCTTGAAAATTAGCCAGCGAGTCAGCAGTGAATTACTAACCCTGCAGCACTTTGTGTGTGTATGTGTGTGTGTGCGTGTGTGTGTGTGACTTGCTTCCAACACAAGTGTGATAACGGCTTCACAGCTTTGTGTGTGACAAACTGAGCGTCGCTATTTTGAAGTCCATTCATGAGTGTGAGCTAAATGCTGCCTCCTGAGAGAGAGACGTAGCATTTGCTTTCACAAAATAACAATATGGTTTTTTTCTCATCCGCGCGGTGTTTCCTGTCAGTCAAACGGAGGAGCATGAGATCCTTTTTCCTTCTGCAGTGGCTTAATGATCTTTGGTGCAGCTCATGGGATTACTGTCGGCTTTAATCAGCTGTCTGATGCCAGGACTCGTGTTTCTACAAGGGAGAAGCTTTATATTCGATATATTTCAAGGTTTCCCCTGTTTTTATTCCCATTTGGGAAGCAGAAGTCCCTGCACATGTTCATCCATGTGCTATTGTTGGTTATAGGAGGACTGTGTGGGTTTTTCAAGCTATTCCACCTATTGTGTCTATTTTTTACTGCAGTGAGAGTTGCCAAATAAATGTATTTGTACTTTGTATGATGCCAATAAAGATATATTCTATTCTATTCTATTCTGAAATTAAATCCCAACTAAACAAGTAGGAATTGCTGCAGCAATAAGTGCTAGAAAATCTTCTTTTATTCGACAGAAATTATACTTTAAAGGGGACCTATCATGCAAAATGCACTTTTGTACGTCTTTTCTACATGAATATGTGTCCCCGGTGTTCCAGGGAACTCACCAAGTGTCAGAAAACACAACCCTCTCTATTTTCCTCCATACCCAAATCTCTAAAAAAGGGGCTGCAACGGATCTGATAAAAACTGATCCAGATTTGAACACTGTCCTGACGTCAGGACGGTGGCGCTACGGCTATTGGGCCAACTCCACCAATCAGGAGGAGACAGCCACGGCCATTGCCGTTCGAAAGCGCTGGAGACGCTGTAGTACATATGCCAGGCCTGTAGGTGGTGCTGTTCTCACTGAATCAGCCCTTGCTAAAACAGAGCTAAAAAATGTCAAATTGAGCAAAATGAGGCATGGTTAAAATGCATGATCTGTTTGGTATTTTGAAAAAAAAAAAGTATAAATATGCCTTATATAGGTATGGTCCTACACTATATTATTGAAATATAGCATGATAGGTCCACTTTAATAGAGGGGTAACTTCATGCCATTCATCTGTTTGCATCTCACATATTTATCTATTATTACAATAAGCAGTATATCATTTTGAATCCTATTTTTTAGCTAATTGTATTCTATTTTACTTGCATATAGTTAACTTATCCTGCATTGCTTTGCACATTAGTCTTGCAACGTTCTCTTACACTATTGTATTTCTATTTGATGTCTTATATACATTCATGTTGCATTGTGGGAGGAGCCTCTGACTTAATATTTGGAGTTTGATTAATAGTGTCTTAACAAGCTGTAGCAGGTGGCTGTTATAAAATAAGGATTTCACTTGCTTTAATAAATTATATAGAAACATGTAGACACAACTCTGGTTCGTTCTTAAGCTGCATTTCAAAACATGCTTTCAATCAAACTCTGAAAACACCCTTGCAATATTGTACAGCATCTTCCAGCTCATGTCATAATGAAAACTGAGGCTGTGTTTACTCAGCTGTAGCTAATCAAAATTCTCTCTGTGAGAAAAACAACCGGTAACTATGCTCTCCGCATGCCGATGTCTGAACTGTTTACACTTGGACAAAGAGGGTTTTGCAGCAGTCAGACTGAGTCTCCCGTTAATCTTCTTTAGGCACAACATAGTATCATGGCTTTAAGATGATCACATTAAAAGCTGTGAATCTGGACCGCGAATGAAGAGCTGTCAAAACACTGCCAGATGAGACTTAACTAGCCATTTATCACTGCTACAAGAAGGGGAAAACTCCACAGCTGCTGTTACAGTGAGCGATTATAAGTATGTTATTATATAATATCGTGAGCTAAATTGGTCAAATTGGCCATTATGAGAGGATGGGATTTCTTTGAGAAACCAAGGAATTATCTCAACAAGAAACTGCATTCATTTTACCCAATTAAAATAAGGTAATAGCAAGACAAGCATGCTTAACACATTTGTATAATACTATGTTGACCATAAGTAGGTTTGTGCAATGATGAGGTCATTTTGCATCTCTAGGGTTCCCTCGACAAAAGCCCAATGGGATTTTCCATTGGATTTTGGATTATTGCAGGAAATAATCTTTGTGGCAAACAAACTTTTATGATACTTACATACTTTGTTCAGCAGGATAATCTCCATATATAAAACCACTTTTGTAATAATTGAGGCATTAATGCAATCTCCAGAAGTAAAAAGTTAGGCTATAAAGGAACCACAACACTGTCACATGACTTCACGTCACCACCTCTAAGCTAAAGGCGGCTAATGTTGGGCTATAAAGGAACTACAGCACGGTCACATGACTTCACGTCACCACCGCTAAGCTAAAGGCGGCTAATGTTGGGCTATAAAGGAACTACAGCACGGTCACATGACTTCACGTCACCACCGCTAAGCTAAAGGCGGTTAATGTTGGGCTATAAAGGAACTACAGCACGGTCACATGACTTCACGTCACCATCTCTAAGCTAGAGGCGGCTAATGTTGGGCTATAAAGGAACTACAGCACGGTCACATGACTTCACGTCACCATCTCTAAGCTAGAGGCGGCTAATGTTGGGCTATAAAGGAACTACAGCACGGTCACATGACTTCACGTCACCACCGCTAAGCTAAAGGAGGCTAATGTTGGGCTATAAAGGAACTACAGCACGGTCACATGACTTCACGTCACCACCTCTAAGCTAGAGGCGGCTAATGTTGGGCTATAAAGGAACTACAGCACGGTCACATGACTTCACGTCACCACCGCTAAGCTAAAGGCGGCTAACGTTGGGCTATAATGGAACTACAGCACGGTCACATGACTTCACGTCACCACCGCTAAGCTAAAGGCGGCTAATTGTTGGGCTATAAAGGAACTACAAGCACGGTCACATGACTTCACGTCACCACCTCTAAGCTAGAGGCGGCTAATGTTGGGCTATAAAGGAACTACAGCACGGTCACATGACTTCACGTTACCACCGCTAAGCTAAAGGCGGCTAACGTTGGGCTATAAAGGAACTACAGCACGGTCACATGACTTCACGTCACCACCGCTAAGCTAGAGGCGGCTAATGTTGGGCTATAAAGGAACTACAGCACGGTCACATGACTTCACGTCACCACCGCTACGCTAAAGGCGGCTAATGTGGGACTATAAGGAACTACAGCACGGTCACATGACTTCACGTCACCACCGCTAAGCTAAAGGCGGCTAATGTTGGGCTATAAAGGAACTACAGCACAGGTCACATGACTTCCCGTCACCACCTCTAAGCTAAAGGAGGCTAATGTTGGGCTATAAAGGAACTACAGCACGGTCACATGACTTCACGTCACCACCGCTAAGCTAAAGGAGGCTAATGTTGGGCTATAAAGGAACTACAGCACGGTCACATGACTTCACGTCACCACCGCTAAGCTAAAGGTGGCTAATGTTGGGCTATAAAGGAACTACAGCACGGTCACATGACTTCACGTCACCACCGCTAAGCTAAAGGTGGCTAATGTTGGGCTATAAAGGAACTACAGCACGGTCACATGACTTCACGTCACCACCGCTAAGCTAAAGGCGGCTAATGTTCAGCGTGATGCCGTTTAGTCGTCTCATTTAGACACTTGTTAGCAACCGCCGTTTTTTAACCCACCAGTGGGGTATTTACTGACATATTTTATGTGGTAGAACAAAATGTGTTCAGCTTGTGTTAACCACAGACCTTATTTCAAGCTATAAAGACCAAGAATACATTCAGAAAACCCATTGTCCTCCAGCCGGTTTACTGGAAATGGTATAATGCTGACTTATTTCTGGGTTTTAGGACTATATTTTAGACTATAAATCACAGATTTTAGCTATTTTCCTCAAATCATACAGCTTTTAGAAAACAACCCTCTTAGGCTTCCCCTGCAAACACAGTGGATTTTGTTTTAACACACCCCTAAAGTCTTCTACTGGGTATCTGCACAGAGGTTTTGATGTAGTAGACAGAAACTGTAGCCCACACTTTGCTTGACAGCTTCACCAACTCCTGCTGACTGTAAAAGTGAATCTGACCTGACTGAAACACCTCATAAATATCTAAAAGAAACCTACAACTCAAAGTGGAGAGACATGCAGAAACACTTAGATCTCTTACATCCTTAAAAACCCACAAGTCAGTGTAATGTTTTATTCAATTCTTTAAATGGAAAGTCCCAAACAAAAAGCTTGGCTTGCTAGACAGCATGTGCGCTTCAGTCAGCTGGGCTCCCACAGGAAGTGAATACAAAAGCCTTCACATTCACTGAGTTTTGTTATGGTGGCAACAAACAAGCCCATAATCCCATTTTGATGACCACACCCAATATGTGAAATATTTGAATAAGATAGCAGTCGTGCAGTTGGATCGGATGTTCAGAGAATGACCTGTATTTGTTCTGAACTTGTGGGTGTGTGCAGGATTTACTCTCTGGTGGGAGGGTTAAAGTACAATTTGATATTATATTTCATGTTTTTTTTTCTTAATTTCATGTTATTTTACTGCCAAACATTGTCTGGCAAATGGATATCAGAAGAATTGTAATGGACAAAACTCACAGACCATATCCAAATTGTAGTGAATGCAATATTTTTTAAAGGAAACATATGGGAAACATGGTAATCTTTGGACCTAGAGAAGGGTGTTCATTTTCAGGTGTATATCAGTATGTAGTGTCTCTACTTTAAAGAGTCCTCTCCTGCTGATGTTCAGGTGTATATCAGTATGTAGTGTCTCTACTTTAAAGAGTCCTCTCCTGCTGATGTTCAGGTGTATATCAGTATGTAGTGTCTCTACTTTAAAGAGTCCTCTCCTGCTGATGTTCAGGTGTATATCAGTATGTAGTGTCTCTACTTTAAAGAGTCCCTCTCCTGCTGATGTTCAGGTGTATATCAGTATGTAGTGTCTCTACTTTAAAGAGTCCTCTCCTGCTGATGTTCAGGTGTATATCAGTATGTAGTGTCTCTACTTTAAAGAGTCCTCTCCTGCTGATGTTCAGGTGTATATCAGTATGTAGTGTCTCTACATGTCTCCATGCTTTAATGTTCAAAAAGCTCTATTTTTTCTACTGCCTGTGCTGCAGCACCTCTTTTCACCCTCTGTCTGAAACCAGAGGCCAGTCTGCTCCGATTGGTTAGCTGACCGGCTCTGCTGTGGTCAACCTCTTAGAGATGTCTGTATGGATATCCCAAAACCGAATTAGCAATGTCAGTCAATAAAAAAAAGCAGATAGTTCATTTTCTTTCTTACTAAGTCAAACATCTGAAAACATTTGGCGTCAAATGATCCGGCACAATTTACCAACAATAGTCCGACTTAATTGATGCCAGAAGCCAAACACAAGGCTGTTGTGCTGACAAATGCTGTTGAAGTTACAAATTCATGCCTCCTTTTCATGTTTAATATGCAGGAAAAGTGGCCCCAAAGGAATACAGATTGAGCCATGGAGACGTGAACATATGCGTGACTAAAACCAAACAGCAGTTAGTGGATATATTTTGGCTTCAGTGCGTTACGGTCCGCTGAAGCTGCTGTCACCTGAAATAAGTAAGCTGTTGATACATGAGGCGCTTTCACACCGGAGTACTTTTCCCGTTTAGTTCCGATAGTTCCTGGGATTTTGCTTTCACACCAAAAAGAGAACTTAGTTCATGAGAACTTTTACCCCCTTTGTAGTGCCTGCTAGAGAGGTGGTACTTTCCTGGGGAGAAAGAAGTTCCAATTTCTGATTGGCTGGGCGAATTGCAAACCACGCCCCGTAAAACTCTTAAAAGTTTTGTGAAGCCGCCATTGTATTTGCTGGCATTAGCATTATTAGCATTAGCCCCGCGCACTAACAGAGAGAGAATAACTTATGGCAACAGAAAAAAAAAACATGGGAGCGGTGGAGATGAGGAGGGTGTCGGCGTTCTGGCGATTTACTCTGAAGGCTTCAGTAGAAGCTGCTGGGAGTCCCAGCAGCTTCTACTGAAGCCTTCCCCAACTCCGGAGACTTCCGGCCGGGGACTTCGGGTGGCAGTATACGCCGTGAAGTGGTTTGCGGCCTGCCAGTAAACCCAAAGCAGAAGAAGAAGAAGTGACGTCAGCGGCTTCATTTGCGTAATCTTCCCTCGGGGAACTTATTCCGGTGTGAACGCGATCTGCTCTCAGTTCCATGTAATGGGGGTACAAAGTGCTGGGAACTAAGTGCTGGGAACTAAGTACGGAAAGGTACTTGGTGTGAAAGCGGCTATGGAGATATATCTGTGAAAAGAACTAGCTCTTTGATTCGACGCCAGAACTGACACTGTGTGTGATGTTTTAAATAGCACTGAGTGGTTGTGCTGAAAATATCTCCCTGTGCTCTGATTATGTCAACATTTGACCTATTATCCATCACAAATATAACAAATAAAGACCTCAAAACATTCATAGCAGCATTGCTTTTTTAAGTACGTGTCTCAAAGTGTGCAATTTCTTCTTTTAAAAAAGGTCACACAATGTTAAAATCTTTCATTATTTACTGGCAAGCTTGCTTTTCTCTACAATATCTTCTCTTGCAATACTTAACTACAAGGCTTTAAGCGTAACAGCATGTCAATTATTTAAAGTTTTCTACGGTTAAGAAACACACGTTGCTCTTGTTTGAATATTGAAACGCTCGGAAAGTGATTTTAAGCACAAGACAAGACATGTTTTCTCCATTAAACATTACATTTTAAAACATTAAACAGCTACGTTTAAGGGAAATTAAAAAGATCAGTGCAGATAAACTATTAGCAATGGCAAAGATGAAGGAGGGTTGGATGAGATTTTCTGCAAAGGGCGAGTGTCTAAGTTATTTATTCATAGCAAATGGAAATAGATTAAGTTTTAATCATTTCCTTAGCTAGAATAGTGCGATTTTGGTGATCCGTACGCTGATGATTTGAGCTATTAATAATATGATTTTGTGCTTCTTGGCCTCCTAAATAAGTAATTGTTCATACATTTTCCATCCATGTTGACTTCTTGAGGGAAAACTGAAACTCTAAGATGTCAACATCAATTTTAACCAATAAAAAAGGTTTGGAAGTGAGAGTCAGAGCACAAATCTTGCCAAAAATAAGATCCAGTGCAAGAGGTTTTTCAAATAATCCTGTTGCACTGATGCATGGAGCAAGTCAGGACAGTTTGCTGCTTCTAAGAAAGAGTGTAAACCTAACCACACGCAGAATTCCCACAATCTTTACGACCCGCCATGGGCCTCCAACTTAAAAAAATGTCACTGAAAACCAACCTGAGAGCAGGCACATTTCTCTTTTGTTCAGATGTTTAGATTTTAGGTGGAAAGCACGGGTTGCTTGAAAAGAACAGGGTCACCTTTGTGTGTTTATCTTTTATCTCAGCATTTTAAAACAAAGTCAGCGCTGGGGATTAGCATCTAGGCTAGCAGAGGGAAATAGATGCCAAAAGTATGTGTGAGAAACGGTCTGGAGCAGAGGTTATGAAACACTCAAGGTCTAAACTCCACCTGGGGAACGAAGCACTCTGCCAGATTTCTCCGGATGTATTAAACAATACAGCTGTCCTCCTCGATCCACTCCAAACACAAGTCTCTGATAACTCATTCATCCTTTTTTCTGATCCTCCCTTGTTGCAGCAAATAAGAATCAGATGTTTTGCAGAGGAAGCTCAGAACCCCCTCCCATCCTGCTTTGCTGGGGAGGAGGGTTAAGCATCTGTGTAAAGCACACACACACACACACACACACACATACACAGGAAGTTTAACATTCCTCCTCACTTCCATCACTGGCCGGCAGCTGAGGCTGTGCAGCACAACATCTCTTCAATAAACCACAAACTGGGCTCGCTCCATAAAAGCTAAACACTCAGAAGTCATAAATAAGCAGGCTTTGGGAGAAAGGGATTACATGTAACGGGATTATCAGGATACGAAGAAAACTGTACTCCCTTACAGTTACATTAACACATCTGATTACCGTTACTTTCTGTGGATTACTAGCAGGATTACAATGTTAGTCACAACTTAAAAAGAGCGTCTTGTGTTTGTTATAAAAGGATCAGATGTTATCTCTTCTCTGTGAGCTGTTCTGTTCTGTAGGATAATACTTTAAGTGTGAATCTGCTTCATGGTTTTCACTTTCTTTGCTTCATTTGTTCCGTTTTTAATTCAGCAGGTGAACCCATATGTTCATAAAATAGTGTGTGTGAGCTTAACTGTGTGTTCAACTAAAACGGAGCATTTTCTGTCAGCTCGGATTTCTGCTTTTTTAAAAACTGTAGTATGTGCTCATGTGTTTCAGTGTTGGTGTATATAGGCTGCTGCCCTCGTACCAAAATGCAGATGTTCCCCGTAAAATGTTTAAGTGATGCCAGAAAACAATATTTCTGTTCGTGAAAAAACTGTATAATTAGACCGTGTCAAATAGAGCGTCAGACGGCAGAGACAGCTTTGTTTTCACAGAGCTCCGACGTCACGTTGTTGTTTACGTCCGCGGCGCCATCTTGTATACGGGCGTCACATTCTCGCCAGAATTGATATATCTTATATACAAGATCAGCGCCACAGTATTGCCCTCATACTGTATTTTTCTAGATAATCCCCAGCTTGATGAAAGGCAGCTTTTCCTATAAATACAATCAGTTTTTATCCTAAATATCTTGCAAGTCAAAAGGAATGGGAAGTAATCAGGTTACCTTTATATTGGGATACTCAGATTAGGTGACTAGTAATTGTAACAGACTACATTTTTAAAGTAACTCTCCCAACTCTGTATATAATGAACAGTTGTCATTAACTCTGGAAATTAATGCAGCAGGATTTGATGTTATCACTTGCTCTTGGCTCTGCTCTGCATCCTGGGACGGATTTTTCTCAAAAGCTCGCACCATGAGGCTTAAATGTATGAAGCGAGGCTTAAGGAGACATCCTCTGCTCTATAGCCTTTCCGTCAAAAAGCATGACTCGCCCCAAACAAAGACAAGAGCCCTTTCACCCCGCAAATTCCTTGACAACTGCTGCAAGCTTCCTGCTGGCATTTGATATGCTCCATTTCGTTCCCATGACCAGAAACTCCAGTCATGCTGAGGCTTTTTTTCGCTGAGCGGTTGAAGGCTCGTCGTCTCACTGACGCTCTGAAGCTTCTCTGTTCTCTGATGTGAAACGTCCCTTATTCTCTGCACCAGCGAGGAGTGTCACAGCGCGTCAAAACTGATTACATTTCTCAAGGCGTGCAGTAAACACTGTACATTTGTGCTGTGGGAGACTGTGTGTAATTAGCTTTAAGAGCCTAGGTTGCAAACTGTTCTTTAGTTTTATTCTTTTGGTTTGTTTTTACTGAAGTCTACATTAAGCTGTAGAGAGCTCAGTGGTGCTTTAAGTAAATAGGGACGACAACAACAGTCTGACAAAGGTTGTATGGTAAGAAATGCTCCAGCGTGAAATGTTAAAGCGTGTCAAAACTGATTGAATTTCTCTCTCGGCGTCACAAAGCGTGCAGTACAGTCTCTATGTAGCTGCAATTATAAAAGGTAAGACACACTGTGGGATATTCTGGGTAATTAGCTTTAAGTGGTAAGGATGCAAACCTTTCTTCAGTTTTCTTGCGATCTAGTCTTCATAAAACCTTAAGAGAGGTCTGCTGTCTTTTAAGTAAAAAAGGACTAGAACAATAGTCAGTAAAAGGGTCATATTGTCTGAGAAATGGCAGTTTTCCAGTGCTTCACTTCCACTTTGAAAGGCCATATTTACCAGTGACCTTGAACACACTCCTCGTATGAAACCAGAAACATCAACCCCCCCCTCCCCTCTTCCCCCTCGTCCACTTTCTCAAACTCACCGAGCTGACTCTGTTTTTCCCAGCATGTGGTTGCCAGGTTGGACAGTTCTCGGTATTTCTCCGCCAGTTGGAGTTTGCCGTTATTAAGTCGCGGTTGCTGGGCGAGACTCTCCTCCGCCACGCTCCGATTGGTCGACAGCAGCATCTCCCGGTCCACCTGCAGATCCTGAAACTAAAACAGAAGCACAAAGTCAGTGGATCAGTCTTTCAGGCATGTGGGACAGCTTTTAATTACATCATCAAATCATATGTGGGCATAGATCAGAGAGAGACTTTTATTTTGAAGGGGACAAGACACTTTTATTACCCTCGTTCTAATATCATTTTCTGTCAATAAAAAGGTTTTAATGCAGAATTTGTTGACTTTTCTACAGAATGTAATGTACTGTGTATTAAGGATGAGATAGTGCACTATTTTTAGATAGACACACGGTACAGAAATCCCATTTCCTGTCTAGTCTCGTTTGCTATTTTTACTGCTATCTTCATTGTTGGTTTTCTTATATCTTAATCTAACAGTTTGCTATCCCCATAATAAAGTCATATTGTTGTTTGGGAAGTTGTGATGGAAACTTCTTCCTGTCTTCTTATAGACACCCGCCTCCCGTTTGTGGTGTTGTGGAGGCACAGAGGGACATCCTGCAGGAGAGAGACCCTGAATGTTTTCTTTCTCTACAATTACAGGAAAGTTCTGCTGCAGTAAATAGCTGAAGGATAATCCCAGTGGTTCTTGTTTCCTTTACATTACATGTTACTTACATACTCAATACTGTGGACAATCCCCACAGGAGCAATTTGGGGTGAAGTGTCTCAGGGACACAACGACATGCTGACTGCAGAGGGGTTTGAACCTGTGACCCCCTGATCCCAACACCAACGCTCTATCCACTGCGCCACACCCCTTTAAAACACAGCGATGGACCCACTGCA
Source organism: Trematomus bernacchii (assembly GCF_902827165.1). NCBI lineage: Eukaryota > Metazoa > Chordata > Actinopteri > Perciformes > Nototheniidae > Trematomus > Trematomus bernacchii. The sequence goes on along the minus strand of NW_022987890.1, from coordinate 36,741 downwards.
GCTGCATGAGTTCAAACACCCTGAATCCCCCTGAGCATGGAGGAAATCACTGGACTGAGATTCTGTGCGTTTCTGATACAGTAAAAGTAGAGACACTACATACTGATATACACCTGAACATCAGCTGGAGAGGACTCTTTAAAGTAGAGACACTACATACTGATATACACCTGAACATCAGCAGGAGAGGACTCTTTAAAGTAGAGACACTACATACTGATATACACCTGAACATCAGCAGGAGAGGACTCTTTAAAGTAGAGACACTACATACTGATATACACCTGAACATCAGCAGGAGAGGACTCTTTAAAGTAGAGACACTACATACTGATATACACCTGAACATCAGCAGGAGAGGACTCTTTAAAGTAGAGACACTACATACTGATATACACCTGAACATCAGCTGGAGAGGACTTTTTAAAGTAGAGACACTACATACTGATATACACCTGAACATCAGCTGGAGAGGACTCTTTAAAGTAGAGACACTACATACTGATATACACCTGAACATCAGCTGGAGAGGACTCTTTAAAGTAGAGACACTACATACTGATATACACCTGAACATCAGCAGGAGAGGACTCTTTAAAGTAGAGACACTACATACTGATATACACCTGAACATCAGCAGGAGAGGACTCTTTAAAGTAGAGACACTACATACTGATATACACCTGAACATCAGCAGGAGAGGACTCTTTAAAGTAGAGACACTACATACTGATATACACCTGATCATCAGCAGGAGAGGACTCTTTAAAGTAGAGACACTACATACTGATATACACCTGAACATCAGCAGGAGAGGACTCTTTAAAGTAGAGACACTACATACTGATATACACCTGATCATCAGCAGGAGAGGACTCTTTAAAGTAGAGACACTACATACTGATATACACCTGAACATCAGCAGGAGAGGACTCTTTAAAGTAGAGACACTACATACTAGGGCTGTGCGATTATGGCAAAAATCATAATCACGATTATTTTGGTCAATAATTGATATCACGATTATTAAATACGATTATTCATTGACTTTGAAAACATCCATTTATTGAACTTTGAAATACAAATAATAATTTGAACAGTATCTTTTTAACTGTTGATTTCCCTGAACGTATAATTCAACTGAAAAACCAATACACAAATAAATAAATAAAATTATACATTTATATCTACATTTAAATAAATAATATCAAAATAATAAATACCAATAAACAAGATCAACAAATATGTTGGAGCGCACTTCAACAAGCTACTAAATATATATAAATATGATAAATACAAATAAATGAGATCAAATATGTTGCAGTGTCACAACCAAGCAAAGCAAAATAATCGTTTTTTTCGATTATGTTGTTTTCGTAATTGTGGCAGGTCAAAATCGTAATTGCGATTAAAATACGATTAATTGCACAGCCCTACTACATACTGATATACACCTGAACATCAGCAGGAGAGGACTCTTTAAAGTAGAGACACTACATACTGATATACACCTGAACATCAGCAGGAGAGGACTCTTTAAAGTAGAGACACTACATACTGATATACACCTGAACATCAGCAGGAGAGGACTCTTTAAAGTAGAGACACTACATACTGATATACACCTGAACATCAGCAGGAGAGGACTCTTTAAAGTAGAGACACTAAATACTGATATACACCTGAACATCAGCAGGAGAGGACTCTTTAAAGTAGAGACGCTACATACTGATATACACCTGAACATCAGCAGGAGAGGACTCTTTAAAGTAGAGACACTAAATACTGATATACACCTGAACATCAGCAGGAGAGGACTCTTTAAAGTAGAGACGCTACATACTGATATACACCTGAACATCAGCAGGAGAGGACTCTTTAAAGTCTCCTCAGGATTCATTTAGATATTTTCCATGCTAACAAACATTTTTAGCAAATGGGAGTTGATATTGACACGATTTGAAGATTTTTCGAGCTCTGTGTTGCCAGATCTTGTAACACTTTCCTGGTCTCTAACAAAAATTATTTAATTCCGATTTGTCCTTTTGAAAAATGCAATGTTAGTGCCAGAATATTTTGAAAATAATTGGTTGGTGAAAAGTTGTTTTGAAATGTACCTTAAAAAAGGGACCCATCATGCAAAATGCACTGTTGTACGTCTTGTATACATGAATATGTGTCCCCGGTGTTCCAGGGAACTCACCAAGTGTCAGAAAACACAACCCTCTCTATTTTCCTCCATACCCAAATCTCTAAAAAAGGGGCTGCAACGGATCTGATAAAAACTGATCCAGATTTGAACACTGTCCTGACGTCAGGACGGTGGCGCTACGGCTATTGGGCCAACTCCACCAATCAGGAGGACACAGCCACGGCCATTGCCGTTCCAAAGCGCTGGAGACGCTGTAGTACATATGCCAGGCCTGTAGGTGGTGCTGTTCTCACAGAATCAGCCCTTGCAAAAACAGGGGTAAAAAATGTCAAATAGAGTGGCGAAGTCCCTCCCCTTCCGGTTGAGCCCCATGGGACCTTATTTCGGAAAAGTTATGCATTGAAGTCAATGGAGAGAGAAAGATTATCTTTCGATCCCGTTTGAATTGTGCCACGAATTACACATATGATGTTTGTCAATTTAAAAGATAATTTTGCAAGTCGAAAAAAAAAAAATGTGTCGTAAAACTGTGAAGTAACACATTTGTTTGTGTGAAACGCTCAATGAACTACATCTCTGGTCAACCACACACGTCACCAAGATGGCCGTCACTACTGTCTTGTCAACAAACGATTGACTACCCTCACTATCACCACAATGAAACACGTCCTGAAGAATGTCATGCAAAGCTGCCTGCCTGCCTTCCTTTGATTCTCTCTGAACTGCCTGGTCGTTTTAATGTTTAATGTCAACCATTTGTGCAGATAGCATGAAGTAGAAAAGATCGCCGATGCTAACGTTAGCGTTAGCATTTCTCCCCCGGAATTAAATGGTGTATTATAGAATGATCACACCGGTGACAGTACTATTCAAAGGGTTCACGAAATATGACTACTACTCTTACTGTTTAACATTTTGGGTTACTTAATGTTACTTCATGTTAAGGCTAATAAAAATGACAAGGCTGTAATGCTAACTAACGTGCTAGCTACTAGCTAGGTAGCTAACTTGATCAAGCCACTCCTGGTCGTTTCATCAGACAGGAAGCAAAAGAACGAGCAAGACCCATTGCTGGTATAATAACAACCTGGTACTAAGCACACAGGCATCTTGTTAAAGTTATCTTATCTTAGCCAGCGCCATATAGATAGATTATATCTATATTGCGCTGATCTTAGGTATCTGAATGGTGGAGGAAAACAATTGTGACATCACTTACGCGACTCTGGGATTTGTAGTCTTTCTAGTTACGTATTTTTCATAGTCTTATATTTCAACAGTTTTACGACAAACTGTGACTTTTTTGACATGGAAATTATTTTTTAAGATTGACAAACATCATATGTGTAATTCATGGCACAATTCAAACGGGATCGAAAGATAAGTTTTCTCTCCCCATTGACTTCAATGCATAATTTTTCCGAAATAAGGTCCCATACCCCGGAAGTAAGTGGGAGGGACTTCGCCACTCTATTGAACATGGCTAAAATGCATGATCTGTTTGGTATTTTGAAAAAAAAAAGTATAAATATGCCTTATATAGGTATGATCCTACACTATATTATTATAATATAGCATGATAGGTCCACTTTAATGAACATCGTGCGATAAAACTGTTCAACTCTCACTTTGGAGATAACAGACCTTCTGATAGTCTCCTAAAGGCTGTGTTGCAAAACCAACGTGACACAGATTGAGGAAATTGAGTCTCAGTGAAACGTCTCTTTTCCAAAACACTATTGGATTACACTAATGTCCTTACAGTCACAGGGCTGCGTCCCACTGTCACCATCAATAGTCAAACTACACTTTGACTTTTGAAGAGCCCAGACAGACAAAAGGGCTGAAGCAGGAAACAGGAACTGGCACAATATTTACTATTGTGACCACCTTGCCATAGAATAGGTCATAAACTGTGTTAGTCACATAAATGGTCTTAGCAGGGACGAAACAGACGTGATACAGATTCAAGAAATCGACTGTCAGTGCGATGTCTCTTTCCTAAAACGTGCTAGTAGTACACTATAGTCCTTCCTCTAATTCTTAAAGGTCACCTATTGTGCAAAATCTACTTCTTCATGTCTCTTCTACATCAACATGTGTCCCCTCTTCTTCATGTCTCTTCTTCATCAACATGTGTCCCCTCTTCTTCATGTCTCTTCTACATCAACATGTGTCCCCTCTTCTTCATGTCTCTTCTTCATCAACATGTGTCCCCTCTTCTTCATGTCTCTTCTACATCAACATGTGTCCCCTCTTCTTCATGTCTCTTCTACATCAACATGTGTCCCCTCTTCTTCATGTCTCTTCTACATCAACATGTGTCCCCTCTTTTTCATGTCTCTTCTACATCAACATGTGTCCCCTCTTCTTCATGTCTCTTCTACATCAACATGTGTCCCCTCTTCTTCATGTCTCTTCTACATCAGCATGTGTCCCCTCTTCTTCATGTCTCTTCTACATCAACATGTGTCCCCTCTTCTTCATGTCTCTTCTACATCAACATGTGTCCCCTCTTCTCCATGTCTCTTCTACATCAACATGTGTCCCCTCTTCTTCATGTCTCTTCTACATCAACATGTGTCCCCTCTTCTTCATGTCTCTTCTACTCTTCTTCAACTTGTGTCCCCTCTTCTTCATGTCTCTTCTACATCAACATGTGTCCCCTCTTCTTCATGTCTCTTCTACATCAACATGTGTCCCCTCTTCTTCATGTCTCTTCTACATCAACTTGTGTCCCCTCTTCTTCATGTCTCTTCTACATCAACATGTGTCCCCTCTTCTTCATGTCTCTTCTACATCAACATGTGTCCCCTCTTCTTCATGTCTCTTCTACATCAACATGTGTCCCCTCTTCTTCATGTCTCTTCTTCATCAACATGTGTCCCCTCTTCTTCATGTCTCTTCTACATCAACATGTGTCCCCTCTTCTTCATGTCTCTTCTTCATCAACATGTGTCCCCTCTTCTTCATGTCTCTTCTACATCAACATGTGTCCCCTCTTCTTCATGTCTCTTCTTCATCAACATGTGTCCCCTCTGTGGAAAGAGACTCTGAAAGTTCCAGGAACAAAGACCCTCTCTCTTTTTGTCCTGATCCATTTCTATAAAAACCTGTCTGAAAATAAGCGGATCAGATTTTGCCCACTTGATGATGTCATAACGATGTTTTGGCTTGTGTAACCATTAGCCAATCAGCAACCAAGGTAAACAAGTGAACACAAGTTCTTTTGGCAGCATCTCCCCAACAAACCTGTCCCTTTCTGTTATGAAAGTAGTGATCTGTAAGGGATACAAACCACATCAATCGTAAGAAACTGACACCTCTTCCCTGATATCAACTGCTGCCTGTCAGTTCATCCCTTTAAAAGTAGGACACGCTAGAAAACTGAATTATTTGTGTCTTAGAAAGATCCATTTTAATCAAAGTCAAAGCATGTTGGAACAAAACCCTGTGAGCCTTAAAAGTGTGCTGTTGTTAAGTGATTTTTCAAAATGTCAACACTTAGATAAACAAGTATATCAGTGACTGGGGTCAACGAGTACTTTGTCTCTTGATAAGGTACTTATGTTTTAAGTAGGCTTGAAAATGCAGCAAATGTCATTTTAAAAGAGGTTTTTTACATAGTTGTTAGGCCTATGAAAATGTCATGTCACGATTTGTCCTGAATAATCTTATCTCAAATAAAGGATGAATAAATACGTTGAAAAAAGCAACATTGCGAGTGTCGGTTCTTTCTTACAATTAAGATTATTATTCCTGTATTCTTTCAAATCAGACTGTATTTTCCAGCAAGCACGGCAGCTTTTTCAAGCCGCTCGTGAAGATAATGATGATTATCCTGTTAATGGAAAACCCATATAAACAACTTATTGTGAGTGTTTTCTATTCAGATCCAGCATGAAATCCTACATGGTCCCATCTATAATTGATGTACTGGTACTTTTATGAAAAGGATCCAGTGAAATACAAGCCTTTTCTATGTCATGGATCCCCACTGACACTTAGACTAGTATCTCATTCATTAAAACTTAACAAGTGGAAACCCTAAAAGTACTTTCTCTGTAAAGGTCCCAATTCGGGGTTTTGTTTTACGGCTTCACTATGCTGTTGGGGGATTGAGAGCTGGTGGTCTGGGTTTGCGTATATATGACACAGTAATCGCTGTCTCTCGACCATAAGAAAGCTATAAATTATTAAAACGAATGCCACTCCCATCATCTCTCGCTGAACAATGCTGTCACGGCATCGCTGTGAAGAAACAGTTGGTGTTTCAAACGCCGACACAAAGACACATTGTGAGCTGCCAAACTCTGAATCCTCTCTCACTATCCCACCAAGTCGCAGCATTCCCAGCCGGATACTTTTCTTTGCTCAATTGCTCTCTTTCAGCAGTCATTCATTTAGAGCCTGAGGGCATCTCCATTGAGCCCAGTGTTGTACGATGCATCTGTCTCACATTTAACGGGTTGTCAAAAGGATACACCAGTCCCAAGTTCAGAGGAATTTGCAGAATGTGCCCCGTAGTCAGAGGTGGGAGAAGTACTCGGATCCTGTACTTAAGTAAAAGTAGAAGTACACAGATTGTGTACTTGAGTAAAAGTAGAAGTAGTCACATCTTGTACTTGAGTAAAAGTAGAAGTAGTCACATCTTGTACTTGAGTAAAAGTAGAAGTACTCAGATCTTGTACTTAAGTAAAAGTAGAAGTACACAGATCTTGTACTTGAGTAAAAGTAGAAGTACCAGAGTGTAGGAATACTCTGTTATAGTAAAAGTCCTGCATTCAAAATGTTCCTCAAGTAAAAGTAGAAAAGTATTCTCATCTAAATATAGTGAAAGTAGCGACAGTAAAAGTAGTCATTGTGCAGATTGGTCCATTTCAGAATAATATATATGATATGTTTTATAATGATTGATCATGAAAGTGTTCTCAAAGCTGGTAAAGGTGCAGCTAGTTTGAATGACTTTGTATACTGCAGGGTAGCTTGTGGATTTACTCCAGGTGGAACTAAAGTCTGATTTAACACTTGGTTATATTTCACATCATTCATCCACATCTGTGAAGTAACTGAAGGTATAAATACATGTAGTGGAGGAAAAGTACACCATTTACCTCTGAACTGTAGTGGAGTAGAAGTACAAAGTAGCAAAAACTTGAAATACAAGTCTCTCAAAAGTGTACTTAATTACTGTACTTGAGTAAATGCACTTGGTGACCTCACACCACTGCCTCAAGTCAAACAGAAACAGATACAACAGATCTGCCGTTGACGATGAATGGACGCCCTGTTTCCTGCGTTGGCTCGCCCACCGCCCGTATATCATGCAACAAATGCCGCAGTCTGCAGGGAGGGCTTCTTTGTGTTTTGATGCACGGGCAGTAAAGCCGAGCTGACAGTGTTTACTATCCCTGACGAATGACACTCTCTGAGCACTTAGTTTGTGTCTTAGTTTTACATCAGGGGACGAATTGAAGCAGCCGCTCTGTTGTTTTCTGTGGTTCAACAAGTCTGACCGCATGAAATCCAGTGAAATATGTGTTTTTCTTTCATCTTAAATGAGGCCTAAGCTTAATGAGGCTCCTGCAGAATCAGAACGCCTTTTAAACATTCAGTCTGAGGAGAAATTGACGGATGGCAAAAGTGTTTTCCATGAAAGAGAATTATATATTTACCACCAGGCCTGAGAGAAAAGGACCAGCTTGATGTCACTCTTTGCTCCATTTGGGAGTTTAACACAGCTGTGATAAATATTTTGATAAAGACATTAGATCAAACAGATCGGTGTAATGGGAAATGTGTCTGATTAACCATCTTTGCTCTATCAGCCAAGCATCAAACAATAAATAGTCTCCAAATGCTAATTCAAACTTGTGCTATCTGATCAAAGACTAAGTAAAGAAATACGAGTCTGTCCAAGCTTATACACCAGCTTTGTTGCTTCTTGTCCCTTTCTGATGACTTGTTATACCTCAGTTTGCTGTTGTGACTCTCAGAATGACCTCCTTCTCCTGGTGTTTACTTGAGCTTTCAAATCATTGCACTAGAAATATCATGACATGACGTGCAGCTTGTTCAGTGTGCAAGTTATTAATGAGAATATGAAGAGCGCTGCACCAACCAGTGCTATCAGCAGCACTATGAATCATCATGAATGGATAAACTCATTTGGATTACATAACATTCATCATTATTAACATAGGATTAATGAAGCGTAAACTGCTTCCAAGAGCTCGTATGGAGATGAGATGTGAAACCAGCCAGCCGCGATGACATATGGTACACGTTTTAATATATGTTATGTACAGTAGAGTAGACTAGGAGACGGGCTACTCTCAGGATGAAGGTCCTCTGCACAAACAAAGGATCTGTGGTATTAGTTCATGAAGGACAAATGGAGGTCTGGATAAATAGTTGCTAAAACACCCCGAAGCCCGAAATGCTCTGATCCCTGGAGGTTTTTTTTCCAGGGGGTATTGTATGACCTCTTGGTGATATCCAACCACCGCGGCTCCATCATTTCAATTCATTCTCAGAGCCAGGTTTCAAATGTCACCGCCTGGTTGCCAAGAACAAGGCCAATGAGCAATGCCTTTCTTTGTTTCCTCAGCAATGTGTAATCACATTTCTGAGCTCTTTTGATGATACACCTTTTTATATCTTGATCTTTTTTGGCTATATTTTAACCGGATGATGGATTTAAGCCATCAGACGTCTGGATCTTAAGTTATCAGAGAAACATGCTAAGCAAATTAACCAAGAATCTGAGAACTCGAGGGAATGTTTCTGCATTTGAAATGGTGTCATTCAGTGTTTTTTTACCCTGGTCTATTTATTATGGACAGTAGGAGACATCTGTGGATAATTCAGAGCTTGGTTGCCAAGAACAAGGCCAATGAGCAATGCCTTTCTTTGTTTCCTAAGCAAAAAAAAGTCACAAGACATTCAGCTTTTGGCATCTTAAAAATGGTATGCATTAAAAAGTCTAAGAATTACAAGGCCTGTGTTATACATTTTAAATTGATTTAAAGGACGTTCAAACCTAGAGAAATCCGAAATTGTAATCGATGTATTGGTCTGTTTCACTTG
>NW_022987890.1:0-20000 GCF_902827165.1 Trematomus bernacchii | reverse complement strand
TGTTCTAAAAAAAATCTCATAACAAAGAATACAATGTACAGTAAACTTTATTTATAATTTCTGCATCTCTAGTCTTTAAAATCACACATTAAATAACTACATCTCTCTTGTTTTATTTTCATGCTCCCCCGTGAAACAGTGCAGGCCATTTGTGTGTTTTCAATCGTTTTTGGACAACAATGGAGCTGTCTATACAGTATCTATACAGTATATATTTCCATGTAGATATAACAGGCTAGCGGTTTCCCCTCTACTTTTAGCCTTTATGCTAGGCTAAGCTAATGCCTCAATAGCCTCTTATTTTCTGAAAAAACATGGATAATATTAAAATAATACCACAGTCAAAGTACCTTTGTTCTGATCTCTCTGCTCAGCAGGATACAGATATGAAAGGAAAAAGTCCAATTAAAAGTCATTATTTAAAAAGGATATTCTCTCCCCTTTAAACGACATTTTAACCCAAATCGTCGTAATCCTCTTCATCATCGTCTTCACCATCGATGTCGTCGTAGTCTTCAGTGGACGCATCGTCTGTTTCTTCATCTGTTTTCCTGTAAAGTGGAGGAAGAATCCTCACCTCAGCCTCCACCTTTACGTAGTCAAACGACTCAGGTGTTGAATTCTCGTAATCGGGCGACGCCTTCTCGTAATCGGGCGACGCCTCCTCGTAATCGGTCGACGCCTTCTCGTAATCGGGCGACGCCTCCTCGTAATCGGGCGACGCCTCCTCGTAATCGGGCGACGCCTCCTCGTAAGCGGGCGACGCCTCCTCATAATCGGGCGACGCCTCCTCGTAATCGGACATGGCCTCCTGGCATTTGGGCATGGTCACCTGGCATTTGGGCATGGACCCCTGGTGTTTGGGCATGGACCCCTGGTGTTTGGGCATGGACCCCTGGTGTTTGGGCATGGCCACCTGGTGTTTGGGCATGGCCACCTGGTGTTTGGGCATGGACTCCTGGTGTTTGGGCATGGACTCCTGGTGTTTGGGCATGGACTCCTGGTGTTTGGGCATGGACCCCTGGTGCTTGGGCATGGCCACCTGGCACACAGGCTCGGCCTCCTCATAGTCGTGTTCGTCAGCCAGATTTTCATAGCTTTGAGCCGCTGAAACCACATATTTCAAATTATGCCAGCTTTCCTTTTTATATTGCAAAGTTATAATATATGTATGTAGTAGTTTGGTAGTTGATTGCAGCAGTAATTGTCAGGCCAAAGAGGTCATACTATTAGTTTGTATGTAAATAACGGTATGGATAAAGATACTGATTATTAGTGTTATGTAAATAGGATTTGCGGGAGTCTGATGGGCACCATTGTAATTATTTTATTGTGTACATTGAATTAATTTCTTCCAATATTTCCATAAAATAAAACAACTAATAAACTAAGCAAATAGGCTAAAATGCAAAAACCAACAATGATAATCAAGTTTAAACCCAAAAATAACTGATTATTTTCGTAAAAATAAATACAGCAAATAGACTTTTTCATGGAAGAAAATTACTCATGTATTTCTATAGATAGCTGGTAGTTAAAGATTTTCAAAAATGCATCGACTAATTGTCCTTTAAAGCTGCTGTGTATCCACCCACATGTTGCTTTAAACATATATTTTGGTCTAATTTTACACTTCAAATGGCTTTACGGTACTTCGCCTACTCATCTTTCACAGACTGGTTCAGTTATGCAATATCTGTGGTTATGTTTGGGATCTAGTTCCTGGGGTTTTGGAGAAAAAAAGCCACAGAAAAAAGGAAATATTTTCACAGCCCTTTATGATAATTTAACTGTCACCAGTGGTTTGGTTTTGTCAAGACACATTCATGTAGTACCACAGATAAGACAGTGGGTTATTGTCAAATGGTAGATGGGATGACATGTAATGAGGTTTTGTGTACGGCCATTGTTACAATGTGGTGTAAAAAGTGAGTAGAAGACGTGCAGTTTAAAGAAGAAGAAGGAAGGATTTGTCTTGCCTGCTGTGAGAAACTGTGCCCGAGATGGTAAAGGCGGCGTCTCAACCTGGTATTTGTTGCTTCTGAGAATTAAAGAAAATGAAACTTTAAAACTATGACGTAAAATAAACAGTTCCACATTTCAGTGAATAAGCTTAATCACGTTATTGCAGAGAGTTAGACGAGAAGATTGATACCACTCACATGTACTTCTATTAAATGTGAAGCTACAGCTGGGTTAGCTTAGCTTAGCATGAATGCTGCATTCACGGGGTGGAAGATTAATCGGTTTATTCCAGATACATTAAAAAAATATATATAAATAAAATAAAATATAATAAAATAAAATACAATAAATTGAAATTAAATTGATAAAAATAAATAAAAATAAAATAAAATAAAATACATTCTAAGATTTGGCTAGAGCCAGGCTAGCTGTTCCCATCTGTTTCCATTGCTTATGCTAAGCTAAGCTAACTGCATCATATTTAAAAGACAGATTTAAGTTTGGTATCAATTTTCTATTCTAACTCTCGCCAAGAAAGATGATAGCTGTGTCTTATGTAATGTAAATCTTTCTCGTTTACAGTTTACAAAGATCTTACTATGAACAATACATGAATTTAATATAAAACATGAAAGATATTAAGTAAAGAAAATGTATATTACTTGATAGTTAAGTCAGACTTGTTCCTGTGAAGCTGTGTGATTCTGAGTCTGCCTGTGGAAAAGAAAAAGGACACGCAGTTAGATTGAATCACATTGAAAATGATCAATCTTTAATAAAATGTTAATGCTTTTTAATTAACTCACTGCCCAAGGATATAAGAATGGCAAGCTCTTCCTAATTTTCAAAGGAAATTAAAGACTTTTCATTTCATCTGTCTTTTCATTGTTACTATTACTCCGTTTTTAAGAAGAAGAAGAAATACTTTATTCATCCCTTACAGGGAAATGTCTTTCCCCACTCTGTTGTGTTTACACACATTACACACACAGGGGAGGATATACATGCACACACACAACCACATGCAGATAGGAGAAGTAGCAGAGAGGCTTCCAGGTACCCGGCGCCAAGGGAGCAGTTTCGAGGTTAGGTGTCTTTCTCAAGGGCACCTCGGCAGTGGCCTTGGAGGTGAACTGGCACCTCTCCAGCTACCAGCTCACTCCACATTATGTTTTGTGGTCCGATCGGGATGTGACCCAGCGACCCTTCGGTTCCAAGACCAAGTCCCTACAGACTGAGCCACTGCCGCCTTAACCTCCAATCATTGATTTTTACATTATTTATGTTTACTCTTATTTATTTTGTATAGCTTTTATCTATTATAGCCTCCACTGGCTTCCCGTCCATTTTAGAGTTAATTTTAAGATTCTATGGTTTGTTTTTAAATCGCTTAATGGGCTGGCCCCTCAGTACATCTCCGACCTCCTACAGGTGTACCCCCCCTCAAGGGCTTTGAGGTCGGCTGATCAGCTGCGGCTGGTAGTCCCTAAAACCAGGACAAAGACCAGGGGAGACCGAGCCTTCTCAGCGGTAGCCCCCAGGCTCTGGAACGACCTGCCCCCTCATGTCAAATTGTCGCCCACTCTTGAAGCTTTTAAGTCCCTCCTAAAGACCCACCTCTTTTCCCTCGCTTACGAGTCAGTCTGAGCTACAGTATGTCACTACCTAGTTGTATGCTTTTATTGTCTGTCCATAGCTTTTATGTGCCTTGTATTTATTCTTATAAGGTTCTTTATTTACTTGTAGCTCTAAGTAGGACATGAGGAAACCTATAACAATATTGCAAAATAAATCATGTGTTCATCTTAAAGTGGACCTATCATGCTATATTATAATAATATAGTATAGGACCATACCTATATAAGGCATATTTATACTTTTTTTTTTTCAAAATACCAAACAGATCATGCATTTTAGCCATGCCTCATTTCGCTCAATTTGACATTTTTTAGCTCTGTTTTTGCAAGGGCTGATTCAGTGAGAACAGCACCACCTACAGGCCTGGCATATGTACTACAGCGTCTCCAGCGCTTTCGAACGGCAATGGCCGTGGCTGTCTTCTCCTGATTGGTGGAGTTGGCCCAATAGCCGTAGCGCCACCGTCCTGACGTCAGGACAGTGTTCAAATCTGGATCAGTTTTTATCAGATCCGTTGCAGCCCCTTTTTTAGAGATTTGGGTATGGAGGAAAATAGAGAGGGTTGTGTTTTCTGACACTTGGTGAGTTCCCTGGAACACCGGGGACACATATTCATGTAGAAAAGACGTACAAAAGAGCATTTTGCATGATAGGTCCCCTTTAAAGTATTCATGGTTTTATTATGAACAATCCTCTCTAATAATTCTCAGTTATATTCTTCTCGCTTGAATTGCTCTGTGTTTATCCACATCCTAAAATCAGCTGGTTTCCGTTCAGGGATCATTAAAGTCAGGCTGATGAAATACACCATTACAGTAATAATAGCATTTCATTCAATTATTATAGTTTTCCTTCTGCTTTGCAATACCTCTGCAGGGCCAGGTTCTTTTTTAAGGGTTTGGTTTCTCTTCCTGTCGTGGGTTTTAATTTCCATTTATTACACTATATCGGTTTTTCAGTAAACAAAAAAAACAGGTAGTTAACAATATCAAAAGTGAAACGTATGTCTTTTGCAAACTTGTTTTTAACATAAATGTAACTTTTATTGTCAAATCCTTTTGAACAGAGCTTTGTAAGCATGTTGTTATGCTGGCAAAACACATTTACAAGTATTAAACTTCCAATTAAGAGTGCACTGTACTTACTGTGTATATTACTTTACTTAATATATTTCTCTGCTTTATTTAGGCTACTTTAACAATATGTACATGTATAAACATCATACATTAATCAAACTATCCGAAGAAAATGTAAAATTAGCTCCACTTTGATCGATCAACTGTAAAACCCTTAAATGGGATTTTTAATTAGCACTCTCGTAATTAATTGATTACCTGACTACTTAATTAATTATTGATGACTCAGTGACTTGATGTCTTGATTGAGAATTTAAATATTTCAGTGCCTTAATTATAGGTTAATTAGTCGATTGATTTCATGATTGTTTGATTATTCCATTAATTGTTTACTTTTTATTTACAGATCGTCTTTCGCATTTTAGGCAGCGTTTCATATTTTAAACTTACGCTTCTGCGTCTGAAGAAAAAAGATCTGAAAAGATCTGGATTATATCTGATAAAGAGGAAAACAATTGAATAAACGCTCATTAAATAAAAATAAACTTGTTGTTATCGTATATCTATTATAATAAAAGGCAAAAAATAACAGAAAAGGACGTTTTGAAGTGCAAATGAAGCCATGTCTGATACATATCACGCACCTTGTCTTGATAACCATCGGTTGATGCAGACGCAGAAGAAGACGATGACCGCAGACACAGAAATAATCCCAAGAATCACCCACAACCAGAGGTACTTGCGTAAAAGCTCCATGAACATTCTGCTGGATAAATATTTGTTTTTAAAAATCACATTAGAGGCTTTGGAAAGCTGTGAGATCTATGCGTGAGGTTGCTGCTTTTCAGTTTACAGAACTGTGCATCGGAAAGAAACTACTTGACCACTTCCCCTTTTTGTGCGTTGACTAAGTCTTAAAGTTATTTTTGTGTTTACTTTTGACACCGACAAGCAAATCAGCTTCTTGAGAATCTCTAGGGAGTTTTTTTTCTTGTGAAAGGAGAGAAATGTGACAGCTGTTCCTCAGGATATCTGAGCCTGTGCTGGACATTAACAGGCGTTTATTAACTGTATTGTTTGTGAGGTAGACAGACTTATATATATTCCCTTATCTGTGTGAACACAAGGAAATAAAGGATATTATTTCCTGTTTATCTGAGTATCACATATCCTCTCTTTGCAACAGCTTCCTGTCAACTCTTAATAAAAACACTGACCAATACTGCTGACATTCAAATGTTAAATTATGTTCCTCAAAACCAACCAAGTGATGTTTATAGTAGACGTGAGGCCAGATATAAGCTTTTTAAACTAATTTATCTTGCGTTTACATGTCTTAATTGTCTCTCAAATGACTTTTTCAGTTTTAAACAGTCAGAATGTGCCTTACCTTCTCAGAAAACAGTCTTCAAGGCTTTAAAAGTTCCTTAAACAGATAATGAAAGCGGATGGCGGGATGTGAAAATAGTCTTGTGTGGTATTTGCATGACAGTTTCAAATGTTCTTAGTCAATCAAAGAAATTTGAAGGCTAGGATGGCATTATCCCCTCCCCTCTCTCTCCCTCGCTCCAGTGACTACAGCATGAGTGTTTGTGTGTGTGTGGTGTGTGTGTGTGTGTGTGTGTGTGTGTGTGTGTGTGTGTGTGTGTGTGTGTGTGTGTGTGTGTGTGTGTGTGTGTGTGTGTGGCCTGCATTACTATGAGGGGAATCATTAATTTTAGGGTGAAGACTTGGTTAGGGTTAGGCATGTGTTGGTTATGGTTAAGGTTAGGATAAGTCTCCAGGAAATGCATGTAAGTCAATGTAAGGTCCCCTGAAGTGATGCATACATAGTATGTGTGTGTGTGTGTGTGTGTGTGTGTGTGTGTGTGTGTGTGTGTGTGTGTGTGTGTGTGTGTGTGTGTGTGTGACTGACAGTGAAACAACCATATTTATAGCCATACTATACATCCGCTTGAAGACTCCTAGTGCAATGTGTATGTTTATGTGAGAGATTAACCTCTGTTCTGTGATGTTAAATATATAAAAATAACATTTAAAGCAAGTTATTTTTCCATGTATAGTCAATGATGTCAGAGCCAGAGCAGAGCATTTCTGTACATCCATTTCTGAGTCTCTTTTTTGTTTTCAGTTCCTCTTGAATCAACATAGTGTCACACTGGTGTTTGCCACTGTGTATGCGATGGGATTAAGATATTTAGGTTTTTAACAGATTTAAAAAATTCCATTACTCACATTCACACACAACTCTTCTTCCTTATTTGATATTATTTTTTCAAAAACAATTGTACTGTGTTTTACTATTATCTAATAATTCAAGCAGAGGCAACATTTTTATTTTGTTGAATTGTTTATAAGACATACAGAGGTGGGAGAAGTACTCAGATCTTGTACTTGAGTAAAAGTAGAAGTACTCAGATCTTGTACTTGAGTAAAAGTAGAAGTACTCAGATCTTGTACTTCAGTAAACGTAGAAGTACTCAGATCTTGTACTTGAGTAACAGTAGAAGTACTCAGATCTTGTACTTGAGTAAAAGTAGAAGTACTCAGATCTTGTACTTGAGTAAAAGTAGAAGTACTCAGATCTTGTACTTGAGTAACAGTAGAAGTACTCAGATCTTGTACTTGAGTAAAAGTAGAAGTACTCAGATCTTGTACTTGAGTAAAAGTAGAAGTACTCAGATCTTGTACTTGAGTAAAAGTAGAAGTACTCAGATATTGTACTTGAGTAAAAGTAGAAGTACTCAGATCTTGTACTTGAGTAAAAGTAGAAGTACCAGAGTGTAGGAATACTCTGTTACAGTAAAAGTCCTGCATTCAAAATGTTCCTCAAGTAAAAGTATAAAGTATTCTCATCAAAATATAGTGAAAGTAGCGACAGTAAAAGTAGTCATTGTGCAGATTGGTCCATTTCAGAATAATATATATGATATGTTTTATAATGATTGATCATTAAAGTGTTCTCAAAGCTGGTAAAGGTGCAGCTAGTTTGAATGACTTTGTATACTGCAGGGTAGCTTGTGAATTTACTCCAGGTGGAACTAAAGTCTGATTCAACACTTGATTATATTTCACATCATTCATCCACATCTGTGAAGTAACTGAAGGTATTAAATACATGTAGAGGGATAAAAGTACAAAGTAAATTACAAGTATCTCAAAATTGTACTTCAGTACAGTAGGCTACTTGATTACATATATTTAGTAACTTCCAACATTTGAAGACATAGGCCTATACTGTAAATATAGCTGGCAAACAATTGTGTATATGACTTTTGCTGAATCTATAAAAAGAACTGATGAAAAAGAGGGGGGGAGAGAGGAGTTCAATTTAGTTTAAATGTGGAACTTGATACTCTCTACTTCTCAGAAACTTAATTCAAAGTAAATTGCTTTTATTTTGAAGGATGAGATCGGACTCACACAAGTTGGCTAAAATCAGTCAAAAGGAAATGGGCAGTTTTCTGTCAAAATAAAAGCTCATACAATTGTAAATTGGTGGGAAAACAATGTAGGAGGTGAATGCAACGTTAGCAATCATAATACATGGAAACCAAAGTTTAATTATTTGTTATGCAATTGTTTTTATAAGTATGGTTGGAGCACGAGACCCCAAATGTTTAGTGTTCTGTTTCTCTTTCTAGGTGTTTGATGTCTCTTTGTTTCTCTTGATAGTTTCTTTATGGCTGTCTGTGGTTGCTTTGCTTCCCTATGCAGCCATTGGGTGTTTTAATGTGGTCATATTGAGTGTCTTTTTCATTATATTGGTCTTTTTGTAATCATTATGTGTCTCTATGTGAGCATTTTGAGATTATTTTTTATTTGTTTAATCTTTTTGTATTTATATCTGGTCTGTGGTTGCTTTTAAACCTCATTGTTGTTGTTTTGTGCCTCTCTGTACTGTAGTCATTGTGTGTGTCTTTGGTAGCCTTTTTCTATATATTTAGTCTTTTTAAATCTGTGTAGTCACTGAGCATCTCTTTGCAGGCATTTCTGCTCTCTTTTCGTACTCATTGTTAGTCACTTTGTTATTGTTTTAGTCTCATTTAGAGATTATTTGTGTTTTGTTTCGTCTTAATGTTGTTATATTTGGTATATGGTTATTTGTACACCATCCTGTTGTTGTTTTGTGCCTCTTTACTATATTTCTTAGTCGTTTTATGTCTTCTTGTGTTCAATTAGCATCCCTTTTCAGTCATTTTGTGTCTCTTTTCGTACTCATCGTGAGTCTCTTTGTTATTGTCTTTCTTCTTTAATTTTTTAATTTTTTGTATGCAGTTGTTTCGGTGTCTACTCAATGACAACATGGATTTTAATTTGAAAGTGTAACCGGAATACACACTCTTCACTCCCCCTTGCCAGCTTAACACTAGTTGTGATGTTAGCCTGTTTTCTTGGACACTCCTAGCGCTTTATCCCACTAAAACCCTGCTAATTGCCTCAAGCCCCCCTCAAGAAACCATGGCCGATCAGGCCTCTGGACCCCCTCTGTCGTCCCAACATGACGGTAAATGTGTTGTGTTTGTCGGGGGTTTTATCAGGAGTTTTGAGGGGCTTGGAGACCGAAAACCAGCGGCCCGTTGGTGCATCTCTGACAACATTAGCATTAGCATTAGCATTAGTTAGCATCATCAGGGCGACGTGTCACTGGCTGTCACTGCCCTATAATGAACCTGTAACACTACGCAGTTAGTGTTTATACAAAGATAACAACGTACACATGTTTTGGGGGTTACTAAAGCTTTATATGGCTGAATATAAGCTGTGATATTGTATCCTTATAACGTTGTTGTGTCATTTAGCTTGTTAGCTGTAAAGCTAGTCTGATTTAGTGTGATGTATCAGAATCAGATTTCCTTCATTAGTAGGCCTATACATGTACAACGTTACAGCAAAGGTGACATAGCAGATAAAAGGCAAGCAATAAAAAGTAGCAAGCCTGTTAGAAATTGAGGAAAAGCACACATTGGAAATACAAATAAAGGGTTTTAAAGGGTCGATACTAGCTCCTGTTAGCCTGGCCTTGTCAGTCTTTTAATATGGATCATATGGATTATATCGGGCAATTACAAAGTGCTGTGAATGGCCTGTGCACACGTTGGGGGTTGGACCATAATACAGGAGGGTATTCCGGCTGTTTCTCAAACAGGGGTCCGGGGACCACAGTGGGGTCATGCAGGGAATGCTGTAGCTTTAAAGGTGCAATGTGTCAGATATGCACATAAGTCTAGTTTAAAAAAAATGTAATTAACATTTTCAGCAAGATTCAAAGAGGTTATGGTCTTGGTGTTTGTTAAAGATGTTTATGCATTGTGGTGCAGGGATGTTTGCAATGGTGTAAAGTAACTAAGTAGATTTACTCAAGTACTGTACAATTTTGAGAGACTTGTACTGTCTTGTAATACCACTTGTTCCTCTAGAAGCAATATTGAGGCACTGTCTGCACTCATAGTAAGATGAGAAAACACGCCACATCATTTGTTGTGATTGGTCCAAATTCCAAATCTGCCATGTAAATACTAAGGCAATTATCTGACATCTTAAGTTTACCATGTTTTCCTTTACATTAAATATCACACTGTCAGCAATCGGCAAAAGTGAGGATAACTGAAAATAAAGGACAATGCTGATATGAAAGGACGGAGAAATGAAGCTGCTCCAAAGGCTTTCATCCTGTTGAAGTTACCCTGTACATTTCTATAGCTTGTTTATAGGATTAAAGGTGGGGTAGGTAATTCACTTCAGAAACACTTTTTGTTATATTCCATGGAATGCTCTTAACATCCCGATAGCAATGAATACATGAAATGCTTTGACAAATAAATACATAAATACATTTCATCTGTGGAAGCTGTGGCGCTGTAAAAAGCACGACCAATCATCTGAGCCGGCCCGGCTAAAATAACTGGATGGCCTACCTGCCTGTCAGCCTTCCATCTGTGCACAAACTTATCTCGTGCCCTCATTGGTCATGCGCGCGTTCGTGTGTGTTGGAGTAGGGGCTCTGTAAGGAAGTCTGAAGGAAGGGTCAGATTTTTTCCGGTTGTGTACTTTCAAATTCTAGCACACTCGAGCCGGTTTCTCCATTCTTACCTACCCTACCTTTAAGTCAAACGTGGCAGAAATGAGAAAACTGCATATTTTCGCTGCTTGCTAAATGAGATTTGCTGCAGTTGCTAAATTAAGGTCAGTTTCCCTAAACTGACACACAATCTTTTTCTGGCAAAACGGTAGCGGGAAGGAGGAGGAAGCTGTAATTTTTGCCACTTTTACATTACATTACATTACATGTCATTTGTTAGACGCTTTTATCCAAAGTGACTTGCATACATTCAGTACTGTGGACAATCCCCACAGGAGCACTTTGGGGTGAAGTGTCTCAGGGACACAACAACATGCTGACTGCAGTGACTATCACTTGAGACTCATTCTGAAAAATACAACTGTCAATGAAACTATCAAATTCAAAATGTATATGGACAGTACAGCCCGTACAGTTATAGACAAACATGTTGACAAATCACGCAGCTAACGCGATTGTGGGATGTGTTAAGAGATGCATAAATATTATATTCATAGGTTCCACTTAGCACTCAGCATTAAGCAACAAGGATTATTCCACATGCATATTGGGGACTAGAGCAAAATCACATTTTCATCCTGCAGTTACACACTGGGGAAACGGAAGAAAACGACAAAATGTGAAATGTTCCGGCCGCTTTTTTACAATTGAAGCAAGTATTAGAAATAAGTCACTCTTTGGCCCAATCCCAAACCACGCCCTACACCCTACCCCTACACACTACCCCTCCGTTCGCGCGGAGGGTCCGCCACATTAAGGCCCCGGCTCCACGAGGACAAATACGGCAAAACGCATCGGAGTAACGCAAATGCAACCGCAAAAAACCTTCCGTCCCCACGCAATATACACCGGATTGTGTCAAGCTCCACGAGACGGCTCCGTTTACATCCAAACGCTGGAAAAGCTGCAGTACATATGCCGAGCCTGTACGTGGCGCTGTAACTTCCTCCACAAAAGCAGCAACTTCCTCCACAAAAGCAGCGAAGAAGAATGGTTGTCATGGTTGCACTTCTGTTTATTCTCCGCGGTGGGGGCCGACAGAACCGGGCAGAGTTTTTCGCCGGTCAGCGTGTGTTAAAGTTTAAATCTTCCGGACAAAATTATAAAAGTGCCGGTCAAAGGTCTTCATTGTTATTTATTGAGCTTTAAAACAAATGAATAACGACTCTATATAATGATATATAATCATCAAATACACAGAGCCTCTCTTTCTCCTCTCTTCTCACAGCGTCAGTGTCTGTCTCATGCAGCAGCTGATCCTGTAATGAGTGACCCGACAGTAAAAATAAACATATTTATAACTAGTTTAGGTAGTTTGAGAGGTAATTAAAATAGCTAAGGGTGATGATCTGACTTGAAGTGTGTGTTTTGCTCCCGCTGCATCACAGCGGCAGGAGCTGCGTGTCTCCGTCCTGTCAGATTAGACTTCACTCGCGTTTATGTCCATATCGAGATAAAGATAAATAATCTGAATTCAAGGAGGAGCTCCTGTAGATGTTGCACAAAGAACTGTAGCATGGTCAGTAGACTGGAGCACGATAGCAACCCTGCGGGGGAGAGGTGGGGAGAGGCGGGGCTATGAAAACGAATGACCGTATAGGCGACTCCACGGCCCCGTTGGACCCCCCAGAGCGCTCCGTTCCCAGATCTATCCACCTTTGGACCCGTTGTCGTTTGCGGGGTCTGTTTCTACGTTTCCCTTACGGCGTCGTCGAGCTTAGAGGGCTATACGCATGAGAAATATGCGGATTCAACCCGTTTTCGTCCCCGTGGAGCCGGGGCCTTAGTGCTGTTCCAAACCAACGAGTGTGGAGAGGTGTGGAGGGGGAGTGGGCTATCAATCAAGCCCTCAAACAGCGAGTCTGCATCGGTGCTGACTTGAGACTGGTCTCTACCTGACCGGAGTCACGCTGTGTGTGTCCGTCAGGAAACACGCTGTTTACAAACAGTTCCAGCAAACATCCACTGATAAACTGCGATGTTAACAACCTCATGATAACCTCATATGTGTTTAACTTAGGATCATACCTGTGTTTAGTCTAGAAAAAGGTAAATGTGTGCATTTTATTATAAAGTTGTGTATATTTACAGACTGTTGCAAAAACTAAGAAGCTTATAAACATCAGGTTTAAAACTAAAAGAGCTTTACAAAAAAGTAACACAATGAAAGATGTTTGGAGTTTTATTTGAGTTCTTAATTTACATTTTTTGTAAAACCGTTGTTACATACAGTTACGGCATTTCCTGTTTCTGCCGGAGAGAGGGGAGTTTGTCCCAAAGCTTGCCGCTGTATTTACTCCCTCCATCTGACAGGAGGGAGCCTCGTTGAGCTGCGAGTGTGGCTACAGACGGAGTTCACTCCGCCACGGAGGGGTAGGGTCGAGGGAGTGGTTTGGGATTGGGCCTTTGTGTGTGAGTGTCAAAACATGTACATGCCTATTTATGAACAATTCCTTAATTTGATCCTTAAGCCCCTGACACACCAACACGATTTTGGGAGTCAGAGGCCGTCAGAGGCAATCGGGCATTCGCGGCGCCCTACTCGGGTTGGTGTGTCCCGCACCGTCTCTTTACGGCACATTTTCACACCTCCCGCGAATCGGTAGACAGTCGGCCAAAGAAAGTCGGCCAAAGAAATCACTCTGATTGGCTGTTCAGCTTAGCGAAGCAGTGCATGAGAAGCGAAGCGGAAGTGAGGGACCAAAACAAACGATTGAGAAGGCACATACAGACGGCTAATCTTTTTCCTTTTCATCTCACCCGGACGCAAGAGTTTCTTTTTTATGTTTACATGTTTTCGATCGACGAGAGAGAGTGAAAATGGAACCCAGACGCTATTTGTTGTTTGTTTATCGCAGTCTGTTCTTCTTCTCTCGGTGTATAGTCTGTGGGTGTTTCTCAATCTCGAGTAAAGCTGCTTCAGAGCCACTATTTCAAGCATGCTACGTCATCGAGTGCCGCCGAAGTACTGTTCCAATCTCCAGCATACTTGGAAATCTACCGAGCCCGGCGTACTCCGTTTGGAGAAATATCGAGGCTGCACATGAGTAGACTCCGCGGTCTTAAAATCCCCACAATGCTTTGCGCACGGACCAATTTCCCCAAATCTGTGGCGGAAGATGTAAGGCGGGGCCTCTCATATGACGCACATCTGCACACTTGCTAGCCTGTTCCACTCTTCGTTTTCCGAATGGCAGGAAGTATTCTTGACTCGCTTCTGAAGCAAGATGCTCGGCAGACATGTGCTACCAAGCAAGCGTACTCGACATTGAGAAACACCCTGTCTTCCGGTTGTTGCCTCTTTTGAATGACGAATACACACTACCGCTGCCTGCTGGTAAGGACAGTTATTGCCACTCGTCGACTGAAGTCTTTGCGGTGTGTTCGTAGGCAGGCGACGTAGCGGACGTAAAAGTCGGGACGCTTTCGCTACGCGTTCTTTGGTCTCAGGTTGGTGTGTAGCGGCCTTTAGAGAAAGCCCTATCCAAGACAGTGTCAGTGCGAGTGTTTAAATCACATATGCCTCATCTTTAGTAATACCATGGCTCAATACATTTCAATCAATATTTGTAATTGGAGCAGGTTGTAAATGTTTTAGCATGGGGTAACGCAGGTCAGGAGAATGCTTTCTGTTATTGATCTGCAGAGATTGACTGACTATAAATACTCTGAAGGTTTGAAGCACAGGCTGCTTTTAAACCCATGGTAATGTTTTAGTCGTCATGGAAATCTATCCCTGGCCTTAACATGCTAGTACATTCACAGAGAAACTATGTGAACATGTGTTGAGCTTAATGTGTTGCAGGAATTTCTGCTTTACAGTCCGTTCAGCTATCACATGATCCCGCTGGACTTTATCTCCTGCTTGTGTTGTAAAAGTTTCCACTCACCGTCTGTGTTTCTGCGAGGGGATCATCGTCTCTCTCCTCGCTCCGAGAGGAATACAATAAAAATGTAAAACAACACTAGATAGAGGAAACTGTCCCTTGTGACTTTATTCAGAATAAGGTAGGTTTTCACACGCAATAGAAAAGTGGCGCACGTAAACGAATTTCAAAGTGGAAGAGCTTTTTGAATACAGTTTTGAAGACTGTTGTGATTCAGTTTTGTGGTGATGAATAAGTGAACTTACACATCATTAATAATAACTAGTTAAATAGAATTTGACCAGCTGGTTTTCTATACTTTTGAATGGCCCTGAAAGTCAAAACTAGTGGAAAAACTAATTGCCTGTGGAAAAATACTTCAACAATAAGTTGACTAATACATAAAAAAACTTGTGTGTGAAGACATTCCCTTTTTTCCCTTATTAACATTTAAACTGAGTTAGAAAGGGGGAATTAATTGAAGTTGAATTATCAGTTTTTCTATGTAATCAACAGATGATTAATTACCGTCCTGTCTTGTTTGTGTTTTCCTCTCCGTCACCCAGAGGTGCTCCAGCAGCGAGTGGAGGCTCTGGAGCAGGAGCGAGCCGAGTTCATCAAACTGAAGCAGCAGCTGGAGGCCGAGTTCAACCAGAAGAGAGCCAAGTTTAAAGAGCTCTACATGACCAAGGAAGGTAAAGACAGCACTAACATGCACGCTCACTGGAAATGTGCATACTGAACTACTCCTAATGCACAAGTAAAGCTGGCCAAGAACTAGTATTCAGAACCTTTCATTAAACATACTTAAACATCCTTTGATAATACTTAATTACAGGTAAGGGTGGTAAAGCCTGAGTCCATCCCGCAGAGTCAGGGTTTGAATTTGACACTTTACTCCATATTGTCTGATTTCTCTACGCCTTTCTTGTTGCTATCAGCTATGCTATAATATCAAGGAAATACATTTCAAAACGATTCAGAAACAGTTCATTTCCTGCCTTTATAGTTTACAAAAAACACCCGAAAGATTCTTAAAAAAATCGTCCTGCTTTCCATTAGACTTCAGTCGTATAGTATTATTGAGAACATGTAAGTATTTAAAGTAGAACGATTTCCCCAGTGACTATTTTACTAATATATATTGTGTCATTAGATTAGTATAACTTATACATTAAAGGTGGGGTAGGTAATTCACTTCAGAAATACTTGTTATATTCCATGGAATTCTCTTAAAGGTGGGGTAGGTCATTTTGGAGAAACCAGCTTGAGTGCGCAAGAATTTGAAAATACACAACCGGAAAAAATCTGCCACTTCCTCACAGAGCCCCTCCTCCAACACACACGAACGCGCACATGACCAATGAGGGCACGAGATAAGTTTGTGCACAGATGGAAGGCTGACAGGCAGGTAGGCCATCCAGTTATTTTAGCCGGGCCGGCTCAGATGATTGGTCGTGCTTTTTACAGTACCACGGCTTCCACAGATGATATTTATTTATGGATTTTTTTGTCAAAGCACTTCAGATATTCATTGCTATCGGGATGTTAAGAGCATTCCATGGAATATAACAAAAAGTGTATCTCCAGCCGGTTTCTCAAACTTACCTACACCACCTTTAACATCCTGATAGCAATGAATATATTAAATGCTTTGACAATAAATACATAAAGAAATGTCATCTGTGGAAGCCGTAGTACTGTAAAAAGCACGACCAATCATCTGAGCCGGCCCGGCTAAAATAACTGGATGGCCTACCTGCCTGTCAGCCTTCCATCGGGGCACAAACTTATCTCGTGCCCTCATTGGTCATGTGCCCGTTCGTGTGTGTTGGAGGAGGGGCTCTGAAGGAAGGGGCAGATTTTTTTCGGCTGCGTACTTTCAAATTCTCGAGCTGGTTTCTCCATTCTTACCTACCCTACCTTTTAATGTACAAATTGTAATCTATTTGATAGAAAAACTGCATCCAATTGGCTGCTTTGCTGTTTGGTTTTCCAAAACTGTGTAAATAATGAAAATGTTATTAGAGTACCCAGAGCCCAAGGTCTGTAAATAAACTGTAGTTTAATACAGTACTTCAATAAATGTCTGTTGTTACATCCCACCATAGCTGAAAACAGACCTTTATTTTGATATCCCTTTTTTAAACAATATTTACAAAGGGCTTTACATACAATACACCAAACAATGTATATAATAATGGAGGAAAACATACAACTAAACAGAGCAATAAGACAAGATGCAATTAAGTACAGATGATTCTCTCTTCCCCCCCCAGTGGAGCTGAAGAAGCAGACGTTGGTTCTGGACGGCGCTCAGGTTGAGATCAGTTCCCTGCAGGCTCAGCTAGAAGAGGCTCGCTCTGACATGGAGAACATCAGGACGGTGGCCACCGTGTCGGAGAACACCAAACAGGAAGCCATCGATCAGGTCCGCAGCCAATGGCAGGAGGAGGTGGCGTCGCTGCAGGCCATCATGAAAGGTAACACGGAGCTCTAATGCTAATTATATGTATTTAATGTTGATACTTAAAGGTCTCCTATTATACTGTTTTTCATCAATATATCACAGGTCTCAGATATATACAGAGCCTGTCTCTGATTGGCTGAAACACCAAACAGATCATTGCAGCATTACCCATAATCCCCTCTGTTTCAGCCCTGTTTCCAAAGTGCTGATTCTCTGTCTGTTACTTTAGATGAAAAATAAGGAGCCCCTCCCCACGCCCCTCTGAGAGAGATTTGGTTACAAAGAACTCAATGGTGCTCTAGGAGGAGATTCAGGTGATAAGGTGGGGGGGGGGTTACCTTGGTTGGTGATTGGCTAATGGTTACACAAGACACAACATCGTTATGACATCATCAAGTGGCCAAAATCTGATCAGCTCATTTTCAGACAGGTTTTTATAGAAATGGATCAAAAAGAGAGAGAATCTTTGTTCCTGAAACTTTCAGAGTCTCTTTCCACAGAGGGGACACATGTTGATGAAGAAGAGACATGAAGAAGAGGGGACACATGTTGATGAAGAAGAGACATGAAGAAGAGGGGACACATGTTGATGTAGAAGAGACATGAAGAAGAGGGGACACATGTTGATGAAGAAGAGACATGAAGAAGAGGGGACACATGTTGATGTAGAAGAGACACGGAGAAGAGGGGACACATGTTGATGTAGAAGAGACATGAAGAAGAGGGGACACATGTTGATGAAGAAGAGACATGAGGAAGAGGGGACACATGTTGATGTAGAAGAGACATGAAGAAGAGGGGACACATGTTGATGTAGAAGAGACATGAAGAAGAGGGGACACATGTGGAATGTAGAAGAGACATGAAGAAGGGGACACATGTTGATGTAGAAGAGACATGAAGAAGAGGGGACACATGTTGATGTGGAAGAGACCATGAAGAAGAGGGGACACATGTTGATGTTAGAAGAGACATGAAGAAGAGGGACACATGTTGATGTAGAAAGAGACATGAAGAAGAGGGGACACATGTTGACTGTAGAAGAGACATGAAGAAGAGGGGACACATGTTGATGTAGAAGAGACATGAAGAAGAGGGGACACATGTTGATGGAGAAGAGACATGAAGAAGAGGGGGACACATGTTGATGTAGAAGAGACATGAAGAAGAGGGGACACATGTTGATGTAGAAGAGACATGAAGAAGAGGGGACACATGTTTGATGTAGAAGAGACATGAAGAAGAGGGGACACATGTTGATGTAGAAGAGACATGAAGAAGAGGGGACACATGTTGATGTAGAAGAGACATGAAGAAGAGGGGACACGAAGAGGTTGATGTAAAGAGACATAGCATGTTGATGTAGAAGAGACATGAAGAAGAGGGGACACATGTTGATGGAGGAAGAGACATGAAGAAGAGGGGACACATGTTGATGTAGAAGAGACATGAAGAAGAGGGGACACATGTTGATGTAGAAGAGACATGAGGAAGAGGGGACACATGTTGATGTAGAAGAGACATGGAGAAGTGGATTTTGCATAATAGGTGACCTTTAACACACCAAGTATTGTAAATGGGATGTTTGATGTAACGCCCTAGCTTTCAACTAAGCAGGACAGTAGGACACATGCAGCGTGTGATTAGGGGCCAAACTCAGAATACTGTATTTGTCCCGGAGGAATATTTGGTACTGTAACGGTTGCTCCATAATAAACATACAATTAATCAGTGGATGCTAAGTGGATCATGACAGGAAACATCCTTTGATACCACCCTCTAAAATGTAAAGTGTTGCTGCTTTATGTATTTCTTTTGTTTTGTAAACTGATTATCTTTGGATTTTGAAGAGATGATCGAAAAGGAATAAGAGGACATAGAGTGCCACAGTGACGCGTCCTAAAACCCGAAAGTAAGTTAGCATGTTACCACTTCCTGTTCCCTGGTCTCAGAGCCAATGGGATCTCTCCATAGGATTTAGGAAAATATCTGGAACTAAGGTCTGTGGTTGAGACACATTGAAGAGACGGATCACGTTTTGTTCTAGGACATTAAATCCATCAGCAGTGACCCCACTGGGGATTTCTGAAGAGTTGACGTGTCTGAAAAACGATGGTTGTTACCAAGTGGCTGAATAGGACTACAGAAGTCGTGGAGGACGTTGTACGTCATTACGCCGAACACGTGAACACTCCTCTAAGTTAGTTTGCCCTGTTCTGCTTGAAAGCAAGTACCTGCCTCCTGCAAACTGTTCAAACAAACGCTTCAACTCGTACCATTTAGAATCTGTGTGTTTGAATATGGATCTGAAGTTGGCGTGGCGTTGAAGCAGCGACCCTGCTGTAGTTCCTTTATAGCATAACGTTAGCATTTTGCTTCTGGCGACTAGATTTATGATTAGAAAATGATAAAAGTAGTGTAGACATGTGGAGATTATCCGGCTGAACAAAACGTGATCCGTCTCTTCAATGTGTCTCAACCACAGACCTTAGTTCCAGATATTTTCCTAAACCCTATGGAGAGAATGCATTGCGTTTTTGTCGAAGGAACCGGAAGGAGTTTACTTCCGGGTTTTAGGACGCGTCACTGTGGCACTCTATAAGAGAAACTGAAGATACCTTAGGACATAAAAACAACGCTATATCTGGTTTTCCTTTTAGATAGATAGAATCCTTTATTGTCATTATACAGGTACAATGAGATGAGTAGAGCTACTCCTCAGGAGAAGACAACATACAAGCATTCATACTTCAATACGCAGAGACAGTTAAATTGCAGGAATATATCGGTTTCAGTAAATTTAAATGTGTTTTGATGTGTTTTGATGTGTTTTGATGTGTTTTGATGGCTAAATGATATGATTTAGTTCTCTGTTGAATGTACTGCTTCCTCCCTGTGGTTTG